>NW_026014623.1:929472-1051972 GCF_020379485.1 Brassica napus
TACGCCCAGTCTTTGGTGCGATCGGATCATCCGCTAACCGACCCGTGTCTAGGCTAGCGTTGTTATTATGTTCGGCCAAAGCCTAGGGACGTGTCCCTTGGACTCAACCAACACAACCTTTCGTGTTTAACCAAGAGAAGAGAAGAGAACGAATTGAAACAGATAAGGAGAGCCGGATGGGACTTAGGAACCGAGCAGAGCCGCGGTGCGGTCGCATGGACCGTCCGTTCGGTCTGATGGAGCCACGGCCCATCACATACCTTGTGAACCACGTCTGGGTTCTCCATGCTCTTCTCCTTGTCTTGATCTCCCATTCTTGACCGGAGTTAGTTCTCAAACGATCAGTTCGCCGAACACAACACCACCACAATCGGCCTTTCTCTTGGCCGGAACTCTCTCTTTCTTCTTTCTTTCTCTCTACGTTTTTCTCTGAGTATTTTACTCTGGAATTGGATATGAAATCGACCAGAGAGCCCCCATATTTATAGAAAACGAGGGGGTAAGTCTTGCCCCACGAACAGGCATGACTTGCTAGCGAATGGGCACCATCGGCCAAGGGTTGTCCCCTTTCGCCACTTGCATCCCTTCGCCCTTTCTGATTGGGTTTGGGGTCGGCCACAAGCCCAACCCACGCCCCAGCCTCCTGGACTTAGCCCACGGCCTTGTCCAAGACCCAACAGCCCATGGCCTCATGGCCGGACCTCACAGCCCGCCACTGACCCGGACCCGGACCATCGGCCTAAAGCCCGGACAGTCCGTCTAGCTGAGATGAGCTGACTCTCAGCTGCCTCAGCTGAGTGAGCTAGTAGTCCAGCTAGTGGAGCTGACTTAGTAGGGACTGAGCTGGAGTGAACTGAACCTAGCTTCATTGAGCTGGCCGAGCTACTCGTCCACTCGTCCAGTTACCGTCTTACTCGTCCTAGCTGTCTCTTAGCTTGTATAAGGTTAAGTCTAAGTTTCCTTATGTCCTTAACCTTCTTTCTCGACCATGGAACGCTTGCCTTGATGTCCTAAGACTGGCTTGCACGTTCCTCGAACCATGGCCGTCCCAACAATCCTATTCAGGATTGGGGGCGTGACAAGTCTCCCCCCCCTTGGGATGGATTCGTCCTCGAATCCGAATCGAATGCTTCCTCGGAAACAAACTGATCCAACCACTCTGGGTACTCTGCTTTCATTCTAGCTTCGGTTTCCCAAGTGATTATATCCTGACCATTACAGTCCCAGACGACCTTGACCATCTGGACCGTCTTCTTCCTTGTTGCTTTTTCCATCCTATCTATGATTCGAACTGGCCTCGTTTCCAAGGTTAGGTTCTTACCAAGATCGTCTGGAATAGCAGGAAGAGCGATGTCTTGGTCCGTCAAACATTTCCGAAGTTGGGAGACGTGGAACACATTATAAAATGCGTCCATCTTGGCCGGCAAGTCCAACTTGTAGGCTACCATCCCAACTCTTTCAATGATCTTGAACGGCCCCAAGTATCTCGGATCTAACTTCCGTCTTCCGGAAATCCGGACTCGTCCTTTGAAGGTAATCATTTTGAGATACACCAAGTCACCTACTTGGAACTCGAGATCTTTCCTTCTTTGATCTGCATAGTTCTTTTGGCGGTCTTGTGCCTGTCTCATCTTGTCCCTCAAGAACTTGATCTTTTCGGTTGTCTCTTCGACAATCTCCGGACCAATCATGCTGCGTTCCCCAACTTGGGTCCAGCATAAGGGTGTCCTGCATGGACGCCCATACAGAGCTTCGTATGGCGACATGCCAATACTACTATGGAAGCTATTGTTGTAAGCAAATTCTACCAGAGTAGATGTTTCCCCAGGAATCACCCCAGTCTAGAACACATGCTCGCAACATATCTTCCAATGTCTGGATCGTACGTTCAGACTGTCCATCCGTCTGTGGGTGATAGGCTGTACTCATGTTCACTCTTGTTCCTAAAGCTTTTGGAAAGCCTTCCAGAAGTAAGATGTGAACCTTGAATCCCTATCTGAAACTATGCTTGCCGGCACACCATGTAGTCGGACGATCTCATCAATGTACTTACGTACAATCTGATCTACCCCATCCGACTTTTGATAGCCAGGAAGTGTGCTGATTTGGTTAGGCGATCAACCACAACCCAAACCGCATCTTTCTTATTCCTCGTGGTAGGGAACCCAGTCACAAAGTCCATTGTGATGTGATCCCATTTCCATTCCGGAATAGGCAAGCTTTGCAATAACCCACTAGGCACTTGATGTTCTGCTTTGATGAGTTGGCAAGTGGAACACTTGGCCACCCACTCCGCAACAGCTGCCTTCATACGGATCCAATGATAGAACTTCTTAAGGTTCAGGTACATCTTGGTCGCACCAGGATGAACCGAGAATCTGGATTTATGAGCCTCCCTCATAATCTCTTCCTTTAGACTTCTATCATTAGGAACACTGATCCGACCGTTTACTAGGATGGTACCATCCTTTGCAGTTTGGTACTCCGTCCTATCATTCTGAGCAACCTTGTTTAGGTTCTCGTCCTGACCTTGAGCCAACCGAATTCGGGTAAGCAGGTCGGCCTGATTGACCGCCTCTAATCCGAGTGGTTCAGACTCTTTGGTCGATGCGTTCAACCGTAGGGCACGAACCTACCGTCCAGGTCGTCCGCTTCTCGTTCGGCTGATACGTCGGCCCTTCTCCGGCTCAAGGCATCTGCGACCAGATTAGCCTTTCCCGGATGATAGGTGATATCCAGATCGTAATCAGCTACAAACTCCATCCACCTTCTCTGCCTTAAGTTTAACTCAGGCTGGGTGAATATATACTTAAGACTCTTATGGTCCGTAAGTATCTGAACCTTGGCACCATACAAGTATGATCGCCAAATCTTTAAGGCGAACACTACCGCAGCCATTTCAAGGTCATGGGTGGGGTAGTTTCCCTCATGTTTTCTCAACTGCCTTGACGCATAGGCGATGACCTTCCCATGCTGGGTTAATACGCAACCTAGTCCTGTTATGGACGCGTCCGTATAAACCACATAGGGTTGGTCGGCCTCTGGAAGAACCAGAATGGGTGCGCTAGTCAGCATGTCCTTAAGCGCGGAAAAACATTTCCCACACTCCTCAGACCATGTGAACTTAACGTCCTTCCCGGTCAACCGTGTCATAGGCTGAGCCAAGCTTGCGAATCCTTTCACAAACTTTCTATAATAACCTGCCAGCCCTAGGAAGCTTCTGACTTCCGTGGCACTGCGTGGTCGAGGCCAATCCTTGATTGCCCTGATCTTCTCTGGATCCACCGAGACGCCCTCACCGGACACAATGTGGCCGAGAAACCCAATGCTCTTCTGCCAAAAACTGCATTTACTGAGTTTTGCATAGAGCTTGTGTTCCCGTAATCGTTCCAGCACGGCTCTCAGGTGTTTCCGATGAGATTCCTCATCCTTGGAGTAAATCAGGATATCATCAATGAAGATGATCACTGATTCGTCCAGGAAGTCTCGGAACACGCTGTTCATCATTTTCATGAATGCAGCAGGCGCATTGGTCAGACCGAATGGCATAACCACAAACTCGTAGTGGCCGTACCTGGTCCGGAATGCTGTCTTTCTAATATCATTTGGCTCTATAGGGATCTGATGATACCCTGAGGCCAAATCAATCTTAGAAAACCACTTGGCTCCTTTGAGTTGATCCAACAACTCATCTATTCTGGGCAACGGGTACTTGTTCTTCACAGTAACCCTGTTCAACCCTCGATAGTCAATACACAGACGCATGCTACCATCCTTCTTTTTCACAAAGAGGACTGGTGCACCCCAAGGAGAGCTACTTGGACGTATGAACCCCTTGTCCAGCAATTCTTCTAATTGCTTCTTTAGCTCGGCCATCTCGGCGGAGCCATTCGGTACGGACTCTTGGACAGCGGAGCTGTCCCTGGTTCTAGTTCAATCGTAAATGGATCCGACCTATCAGGGGGGACACCCTGTAGTGAACGGAACACATCTGGGAACTCAGACACCAACGGGTCCTCAGTTAGATCTTTCTGATCATCAGACCTGCCGTGCTCCATAGTGGTAATTGTGGTCAAATATGCTTCACAACCCCGTCTAAGCATCCGTTCTGCTCGGATTGCTGACACCACTACTCTATCCAGAGCCGGACTCATATTCAGACTTTGGTACTGGATCGGGTGAGGTCCAGTCTCCAACCGTACACATCCTCTGTGGCAGTCGAGAGTGGCCCGATACTTTCCCAACCAATCCATGCCTAGGATCACATCGTGATTCTGTAGGCGCAACACAATCAGATCTACAGGCAGATTTTTCTCCTGGATCATTACCGGGATATTAGTCATGAGCCCTAATGAGTGCATGATTTGCCCACCGGCCGCCCTCACTAGTCTCGAATTATCCCCAGAACAGAGGCAGAACAGACCCTTTCCGACCAGTTCCGGACTCACAAAACTATGTGTAGCCCCTGTGTCGAAAAGTACGTGGGTTTCAACACCACCAATCATGAGGGTCCCTATAAGAGACCCACATCAGAATCCCCTAGCCACTCTAGGTTCCAGACCAAGCATTCTATTGAATGTAAACAGATAAATTCAGAAATTACCAGAGATCGAATCAAACGATCCAGAAGCGCCGTCGTCTCGGGACAGCTCATACACCCTTGGTGTTGTGGTCGGCCTGCTCTGGGTCGACTTTCCCGTGTCTCCACGACCCTTCCCTTGTCCTCCTTGCCGCTTAGGACATTCACTTTGGAAGTGTCCGCTTTGGCCGCAATGGAAACAAGTCCGAGAGCCGCTGCCACTGGATTGGCCCTGAGTCCGGCTTGGTCGAGTGCAATCTCGGATGGAATGATCCAAGCTGCCACATCTCACACAAGCTCCCATGGCTTTCCAGCATTCACCTGGATGGTTCTTACCACACTTGGGACATTCAGGTCGTCCACTAGAGGCCTTGCCTCCGTCCACCTGGTCCCGCTTCCTCTTTCGGTCGTTAGTCTTACCCGTCGGGACAGACTGCGACTTTGTCTTAAGCTTGGCTTCTTCGGCCAAGTTAGACTCCAAAAGAGCGACACGTTCAACCAGCTCTCCGACGGTGCTGAAGGTGCGGATCGAACAGTGGGTTCTCAGCTCCGGCCTTAAGCCTCGAATGAACCGACGAACCTGGACTGTCTCGTCCTCAAGCTCCCTTCCAACAAACCGTCGGAGCCGGTTGAACTCCTCTTCGTACTCACGTACGGCCCTGCGGCCTTGGGTAAGGTCTAGGAATCTTCCTTCCAGACGGTCCCAAGCCTCTGCAGGAAAGTATTTGCGGTTGAATTCATCTTCGAAATCCGCAAAACTCTGGAGACTTCCATTGGTGCGCTTGTTCACAGCCAGCCACCAATTATGCGCGTCCCCTTCCAGGAAGTGAACCGCAATGTCTCTCTTGTATTCCTCGGGACAACGAGTTGAGCTGAAGTTTCGGACTAGCCTACTCCTCCACTCGTCTGCCTCAATAGGATCGGTGCTTCCTGAGAAATGCTTCGTCCCCAGATGGGAGATGTGCTGAAGCAAACTCAGATAGTCCACCTTTTTCCCGGTCCTTTTTGGTGGATCAATCTCGATCACCTCGACCGTTTCCACAACTGGACCATTGGTGTTGGGGGCGGTCGTAGCCACAGGCGTAGCTTGGCCAACCGAGGAGTTCACTAATGGCGTGAACAGTTGGGCCATAGCCGCCACCTAAGTCCCCATTACCTTCATAGCCTCTAACAAGTCCTCTTTGGACAGTGTTGCGGTTACATTGGCCGTACCATCGGCCACTTTCTCACGCTGGCCACCATCACGGTTAGCGTTCGAGGATTCCACTTCCTCATCACTCTCCTGATGTTCCTGACCATCCTGTTGCGTCCCCGTAAGGTTAGCCTGATCAGTTGGCAACACGTCTTCAGCGTTAGCCGCGGCCGGATCAGTTTGCAAACCGGACAGATTAGTTCCATCCACGGCCACTTGGCTAGACTGACCGGCCATTCTCTTACTTCTTCGGGACTCTCCCGATTTGCTTTTTCCAGCCTAAGGATTCAGACAATGTTAGTACAAAACACACTAACATAAACAGAACAAAACAATCCCTAGACTAAGCAATCAAACCTCACCGTGAGACCTAATCAGCTGGCTGCGTGTGTGTGTGGACTACATAACCCAACTATCCTAGAATAAACCTGGCTCTGATACCAACTTGTAAGACCCATCCCTGGTCTCTTGACCCAACTGGATACGAATGCTTACTTATTATTTTCTTTGCTTGTTTGATCAATTTTAAGTCTTTTATTTACTAAGTCATATTCGAATATGAGGTTCATAAACAAAGGAACAGATTGCACAGCGGAATAACAATGTACAAACTTTGTATTACTTAGAAACATGAGATTCAATACACAACTTCTTAACAGTCTCATAGACAATCACTAGTTCATCCCTAGTATCATCTAACCACACGTTACACAGCCTCTCACTGACCGAGCCTTCACGGCTCCTTGGCTTGACCAGAACCATCCTTAGTTCCTGAAACCACAACCAGATAAGCATTAATCATAACCGAGAATAGAACGGATTGATTCTACAATGCTTGGCTTGGTTCCTAGAACTTAGATAAACCTCAGTCAACATTATCATAAAACGTATGAACCTTCCTACCGTATCCTAAGTAATTCAACCAACCACCCCTTGAGTTAGAATCAGATAGATAGTCCAGAATAGATAAACAGAACACACGCACAGATCCGGTTTGTCCCCAAAGACCTATCCGTCTAACCGGATAGAATCTAGGTGCGACCAGCCAATGGAGTCCGGCTCAATGGCCCAACAGACTCCCTTACCTGATCCGGCCGTAGGCCTGGATCCAATCGGCCGAGTAAGCCTCAAGCCTAATCCGGAAGGCTTAGCAACCGGTCAGACCTTGCGACTCTACCTTGGCTTAGACAAACCGTGACCTTGTCTTGACTAGACAAGCCATAGGCTGATCCATAAGGATCGGTCCTAACCTGTCCCGATAGACACCGTTTGGAACATGTACCCTTTGGTCATTCATGCCTCTTGGACACTCATGACTCTTGACAACTCGTGCCCTTTGGGTCATTCCCAACCGTTCGTCCTAACCGCCCAGTCTTGGTGCGATTGGATCATCCGACTAACCGACCCGTGTCTAGGCTAGCGGTTTGGTTATGTTCGGCCAAAGCCTTGGGACGTGTCCCTTGGACTCAACCAACACAACCTTTCGTGTTTAACCAGAGAGAAGAGAAGAGAAACGAATTGAAACAGATAAGGAGAGCCGGATGGGACTTAGGAACCAAGCAGAGCAGCGGTGCGGTCGCATGGACCGTCCGTTCGGTCTGATGGAGCCACGGCCCATCACATACCTTGTGAACCACGTCTGGGTTCTCCATGCTCTTCTCCTTGTCTTGATCTCCCATTCTTCACCGGAGTTAGTTCCCAAACGATCAGAGTCGCCGGAACACAACACCACCACAATCGGCCTTTCTCTTGGCCGAAACTCTCTCTTTCTCTCTTTCTTTCTCTCTACGTTTTTCTCTGAGTATTTTACTCTGGAAATGGATAATAAAATCTACCAGAGAGCCCCCATATTTATAGGAAACGAGGGGGTAAGTCTTGCCCCACGAACAGGCATGACTTGCTAGCGAATGGGCACCATCGGCCAAGGGTTGTCCCTTTTCGGCCACTTGCATCCCTTCGCCCTTTCTGATTGGGTTTGGGGTCGGCCACAAGCCCAACCCACGCCCCAAGCCTCCTGGACTAAGCCCACGGCCTTGTCCTAAGACCCAACAGCCCATGGCCTCATGGCCGGACCTCACAGCCCGCCACTGACCCGGACCCGGACCATCGGCCTAAAGCCCGGACAGTCCGTCTAGCTGAGATGAGCTGAGCTGCCTCAGCTGACTGAGTTAGTAGTCTAGCTAGTGGAGCTGACTTACTAGGGACTGAGCAGGAGTGAACTGAACCTATCTTCATTGAGCTGGCGGAGCTACTTGTCCACTTCGTCCAGTTACCGTCTTACTCGTCCTAGCTGTCGCTTAGCTTGTATAAGGTAAAGTCTAAGTTTCCTTATGTCCTTAACCTTCTTTCTCGACCATGGAACGCTTGCGTTGATGTCCTAAGACTGGCTTGCACGTTTCCTCGAACCATGGCCGTCCCAACAATCCTATTCAGGATTGGGGGCGTGACAATATGTGTCCTGATGAACAGCCACGGACATCCTGTGTGTGCTGACGGACACACAAGGACACACACTGACAGCCACGGACGTCCTGTGTGTGTTGACGGACACCCACTGACGTCCTGTGTGTACTGAACAGATAGCCTACGTGGGCCAATATCACCCAAACAGTCCACGGGAAGGGTCAGCGTGCTGAGTCCAAGGACCAACGTGCTGATATGTGTACTGATTGACAGCCACGGATGTCCTGTGTGTGCTGACGGACACAAACGGACACACACGGATAGCCAAGGACGTCCTGTGTGTGCTGATGGACACACACAGACGTCATGTGGGTGCTGACGGACACCCACGGACATCCTGTGTGTACTGAACTGACAGCCCACATGGGCCAACATCACCCGAACAGTCCACGGAAAGGGCCAGCGTGCTGAGTCCAAGGACCAACGTGCTGATATGTGTACTGATGGACAGTCACGGACATCCTGTGTGTGCTGACGGACACAGACAGACACACACGGACACACACGGACAGCCACGAAGGTCCTACGTGTGCTGGCCGAGACCCACGGACGTCCTGTGTGTACTGAACAGACAGCCCACGTGGGCCAAAATCAGCCGAACAGTCCACGGGAAGGGCCAGCGTGCTGTGTCCAGGGACCAACGTGCTGATATGTGTACTGATCGACAGCCACAGACGTCCTGTGTGTGCTGACGGACACAGTAGGACACACACGGACACACATGGACAGCCACGAACGTCTTGTGTGTGCTGGTGGACACCCACGAACGTCCTGTGTGTACTGAACAGACAGCCCACGTGGGCCAAAATCACCCGAACAGTCCACGGGAAGGGTCAGCGTGCTGAGTCCAAGGACCAAAGTGCTGATATGTGTACTGATGGACAGCCACGGACGTCCCGTGTGTGCTGACGGACACCAACGGACACACACAGACAGCCACAGATGTCCTGTGTGTGCTGACGGACACACACGGACGTCCTGTGTGTGCTGACGGACACCCACGGACGTCCTGTGTGTACTCAACAGACAGCCCACGTGGGCCAAAATCACCCGAACAGTCCACGGGAACGGTCAGGATGCTGAATCCAAGGACCAACATGCTGATATGTGTACTGATGGACAGCCACGGACGTCATGTACATGCTAACGGACACACACGGACACACACGGACACCCACGGACGTCCTGCGTGTGCTGACGGGCACACACAGACGTTCAGTGTGTGCTAACGGACACACACAGACGTCCTGTGTGTGCTGACGGACACCCACGGACGTCCTGTGTGTACTGAACAGACAGCCACGTGGGCCAAAATCTCCCGAACAGTCCATGGGAAGGACCAGCGTGCTGATATGTGTACTGATGGACAGCCACGGACGTCCTGTGTGTGCTGACGGACACACACAGACAGACACAGACACACACGGACAGCCACGGACATCCTGTGTGTGCTGATGGACAGCCACGGATGCCACAAACGTCCTGTGTGTTCTGGCGGACAACCACGGACGTCCTGTGTGTACTAAACAGACAGCCCAAGTGGCCCAAAATCACCCGAACAGTCCACAGGAAGGGTCAGCGTGCTGAGTCCAAGGACCAACTTGCTGATATGTGTACTGATGGACAGCCACGGACGTCCTGTGTGTGCTGACGGACACAGACGGACACACACGGACAGCCACGAACGTCCTGTGTGTGTTGGCGGACACCCACGGATGTCCTGTGTGTACTGAACAGACAGCCCACGTGGGCCAATATCACCCGAACAGTCCACGGGAAGGGCCAGCATGCTGAGTCCAAGGACCAGCGAGCTCAGTCCAAGGACCAGTGTGCTGATATGTGTACTGATGGACAGCCACGGACGTCCTGTGTGGGCTGACGGACACATAAAGACAAACACAGACAGCCACGGACGTCTTGTGTGTGCTGACAGACAGCCACAAAAGTCCTGTTTGTGATGGCAGACACTCAAGGACGTCCTGTGTGTACTGAACAGACAGCCCCATGGGCCAAAATCACCCAAACAGTCCACGGGAAGGGCCAGCGTGCTGAGTCCAAGGAGCAAGGTGCTGATATGTGTCCTGATGGACAGCCACGGACGTCCTGTGTGTGCTGACGGACACACACGGACAGCCACGGACGTCCTGCGTGTGCTGACGGACACACACAGACGTCCAGTGTGTGCTAACAGACACACACAGACGTCCTGTGTGTGCTGACGGACACCCACGGACGTCCTGTGTGTACTGAACAGACAGCCACGTGGGCCAAAATCACCCGAACAGTCCACGGGAAGGGCCAGCGTGCTTAGTCCAAGGACCAGCGTGCTGATATGTGTACTGATGGACAGCCACGGACGTCCTGTGTGTGCTGACAGACAGCCACGAAGTCCTGTTTGTGATGGCAGACACTCAAGGACGTCCTGTGTGTACTGAACAGACAGCCCACGTTGGCCAAAATCACCCAAACAGTCCATGGGAAGGGCCAGCGTGCTGAGTCCAAGGACCAAGGTGCTGATATGTGTACTGATGGACAGCCACGGACGTCCTGTGTGTGCTGACGGACACACACGGACAGCCACGGACGTCCTGTGTGTGCTGACGGACACCCACTGACGTCCTGTGTGTACTGAACAGACAGCCCACGTGGGCCAAAATCACCCGAACAGTCCACGGGAACGGTCAGCATGCTGAGTCCAAGGACCAACGTGCTGATATGTGTACTGATGGACAGCCACAGACATCCTGTGTGTGCTGACGGACACAAACGGACACACACGGACAGCCAAGGACGTCCTATGTGTGCTGACGGACACACACAGACGTCATGTACGGACACCCACGGACGTCCTGTGTGTACTGAACTGACAACCCACGTCGGGCCAAAATCACCCGAACAGTCCACGGGAACGGTCAGCATGCTGAGTCTGTAAGACCCGAACCTGACCCTTAGGTCCCACTAGGTCCGTGCCTTACCTAAACCATGGTTCTAAGTTCCATCAGTTTTAAAGTTCCATATTCACTAAGTCATTTTCGAAATCTTGAGGTTCATTCAATCAATGCACGACCAGATAGACAAGAGAAAACATTCATTGTATAAATATAAACATGTGATCCATACAATCAGTCAGTTGCACAATAGGCTAAGTCATAAGTCATAATACAATACTATCCCATAACCCACACATCCATCCACAGCTAAGTCCTCACGGTTCCTTGGCCTTGCCACGGTCCTGGTCCGATCCTGAAACCACAACACACACACAACACAACAACATAAGTACATAACAAACCGATACCCTAGTAAGCTCATCTAACATTGCATGGTTTGGTTCCCTTAAACTAAGTTCTCTAAGCTAACCGATCAGTCAACAAAGCACTCGGCCATACTCAGGACATCAACTAAGACATCCCAAACAACCATTTAACACACGGCCAGACTGATCCAATGTGATCTAACCCATCAATCACACTGAACCACAAACGACCAAGGCTAAATCCCATTTCTGGCCATTTTTAATACATCTCCAAAAACTAAATAAAATTCATGACAATTACTGATAATTCCCAACTAAGAAGAATCCACAATCAGATTAGACAGAACCGGCCTCCTTCACCTAGAACTCGGCCAAATTCCACTAAACCGGCCATAACTGACCACCATCAAATCGGACTGATAAATCCAATTAGAAACCATGATAATTCATGATAAATCATCACTAAGAACAATCCATGGTCGGATCCCAATAATCCCTTCAGGAACTATGAGATCTCAACACACCAGCCCAACCAAGGCCATGGAGGGTTTCTGGGTACCGACCAAGACCATGGCTCAGTCAGAACGTGTCTGAATCATCCAACACATTCAGAACATAGAAGAGATGAAGTAGAATAGTAAGGGAAAAGGAAGAGATGGGTCTGGTCCAACCAATCCGACCACAGCCTACACGGAATTCCACCGCGGCCATGGTAGGATGGTTCGGTCCATCCCACTCACCTTGGGCGTGCGCTCAGGAGTGCTCAAGCCCTTCTCCAGATCCTTCTCCTTGCCTCTGGTTGCCATCACCAAATGCTCTCCTCTTCCCACAGACCAACTTCTGGTCGGAGTCCGATCACCACCACCCACAGTCTCGGTTTGGCCGGCCTTCTTCTCTCTTTCTCTCTTTCTTTCTGTCACGATTTTGGCAGAGTTTTCCCTAAGGAATTTGATGCCATTTTCGACACCCAAGTGTCTGTATTTATAGAGAAAGGTCGGCCAATAACTGCCTGGGCGGACAGTTGCAACCGGTTGGAAGGGAAAAGACACAAACTGCCCAATTCCCACCTTTTCGCCCATCAACCGTCCAACTGCTCCCTTTGGCGTGTGGGCTGTCTGGAAATAGGCCCAATGCCTCAATCTGCATCCCAAGTACATCCACCAAGACCCACGGACCCAATAAAGACCCATAGGCCCTTAGTGGTTCAGCCACCACCCAGCCGGACCCTTGACCGCCCATGGACCGGCAACACTGGCCCGGACCATAACACTCCACCCAGCTGAGTTGAGCTGAGTGCCAGCTTCCCCAGCTGAGGGAGCTAGTGATCCAGCTACTGGAGCTGACCCAAGCTAGTGTGAGCTACACTAAGCTTGTCCTAGCTGACTGAGCTGCTTCCCATCATCGTCCAGCTGCCTTAGAACTCATCCAGCTCTTATTTCCTTGTCTCCATCCGATTCTGGTCAAGTCTCAGCATACTGATGCACTTAACCATCCATTCCAGCCATGATACGCTTGTCTTTAGGTCTTACGACCTGACTAGCACGTCTCCCCGTACCATGGCTGTGCCCGAAGGCTCTATCTAGAATCAGGGACATGACAAGTCTCCCCCACTTGAGATGGATTCGTCCTCGAATCCAAGTCTAGACTTGTCTCCATCATAAACTGACCATACCACTCTGGATAGTCAGCTTTCATTCTCATCTCGGTTTCCCAAGTGACTTGTTCTTGCCCACTGCATTCCCACACGACTTTGACCATTTGAATGGTCTTGTTCCTCATTGCTTTTTCCATCCTGTCTACAATCCGAACCGGCCTTGTCTCCAAGGTGAGGTTCGTGCCTAGATCAGATGGAATTTCCGGTATCACAATGTCTTGATCTGAAAGACATTTTCTCAATTGAGACACATGGAATACATTATGAAATGCTTCCATCTCAGTTGGTAGGTTAAGCTTGTAAGCCACCGAACCAACTCTCTCAATGATCCGGAATGGACCCAAGTACCTTGGATCCAACTTCCCTCGGCCAGAAACCCTTTTCCGACCTCTGAAAGTAATCATCTTGAGGTAGACCATGTCGTCCACCTCAAACTCAACATGTTTCCTTCTCTTATCCGCATAAGACTTGTGACGGTCCTGTGCCTCCTTCATCTTGTCACGGATGAACTTAATCTTCTCCGTGGTCTCCTCCACTATCTCAGGTCCTATCATGCTGCGCTCCCCCACTTGGGTCCAGCATAATGGTGTCCTGCAGGGCCGTCCGTACAAAGCTTCGTAGGGCGACATCCCAATACTGGTATGGAAGCTGTTGTTGTAAGCAAACTCTACCAATGGCAAGTGTCTTTCCCAGGAATTTCCCCAGTCCAAGACACAAGCCCTTAACATGTCTTCCAACGTCTGGATGGTTCTTTCAGACTGACCATCCGTTTGGGGGTGATAGGCTGTGCTCATGTGCACTCTTGTTCCCAAGGCCTTTTGGAAAGCCTTCCAGAAATAAGAAGTGAACCGAGGGTCCCTATCCGACACAATACTGGCTGGTACACCATGCAGGCGTACCACCTGATCCATGTAAATCTGTACCAAGGGCTCCACACCATCAGTCTTCTTGATTGGTATGAACAGAGCTGACTTGGTCAGACGATCCACCACTACCCAAACCGAATCCTTTCTATTCCTGGTCATGGGAAAACCTGACACAAAGTCCATGGTGATGTGATCCCACTTCCATTCTGGAATAGGTAGATTCTGGAGTAATCCACTGGGTACTTGGTGCTCAGCCTTGACGAGTTGGCAAGTAGGACACTTAGCCACCCACTCGGCCACATCCGTCTTCATACGGATCCAATGATAGTACCTCTTGATATCCTTGTACATCTTGTTCAGTCCCGGGTGCACAGAGAACTTAGACTTATGAGACTGACTCATAATCTCTTCCTTTAGTTCCCTTACATTCGGAACACTGATCCTCCCATGGACCAAAATCGTACCATCACTCGCAACCTGGTACTCGGTTTTATCATTCAGAGCAACCTTCTGGAGGTTCTCATCCAAGCTTTGTGCTTGCCTGATCCTGGTAAGGAGATCAGCCTGGTTCACTGCTTCTAAACCCAACGGCTCGTCCTCGCTGGCCAGTGTGTTTAAATGCAATGTCCTAACCATCCCTTCCAGCACCTCTGCTTCCCTCTCGGCTGATACCTCAGCTCTCCTACGGCTTAAGGCATCGGCCACTAGGTTTGCTTTACCTGGATGGTAAGCAATATCCAGATCATAATCGGCCACGAACTCCATCCATCTCCTTTGCCTCAAATTCAACTCAGGTTGAGTGAATATATACTTGAGACTCTTGTGGTCGGTCAAAATCTGAACCTTGGCACCATACAAGTATGATCGCCATATCTTGAGGGCGAACACCACTGCGGCCATCTCAAGGTCGTGGGTTGGATAGTTCCCCTCATGCTTCCTCAACTGCCTAGAGGCATAAGCGATGACCTTCCCATGTTGGGTTAATACACATCCTAATCCGGTTATGGAGGCGTCTGTGTAAACCACATATGGTTGGTCTGCCTCTGGCAACACCAATACCGGTGCACTTGTCAACATGTGCTTAAGTGCAGAGAAACATTCCTCACATTTCTCAGACCATACAAACCTCACGTCTTTCCCAGTCAGTTGTGTCATAGGTTGAGCCAAGCTGGCAAACCCCTTGACAAACTTCCTGTAATAACCGGCCAGACCTAGAAAGCTCCTGACTTCAGTTGCACTCTTAGGTCTAGGCCATTCTTGTATGGCCTTAATCTTTTCCGGGTCCACGGAGACACCTTGGTCGGATACAATGTGACCCAGGAACCCAACACTTCTTTGCCAAAAACTGCACTTGCTCAATTTGGCATAGAGCTGTTGTTCCCTCAATCGTCCCAACACTGCTCTTAGATGTCTCTCATGATCCTCTTTGGTCTTGGAGTAGACCAAGATATCATCAATGAAGATGATTACAAACTCATCCAGGAAATCCCTGAATATGCTGTTCATCATCTTCATGAAAGCTGCTGGTGCATTGGTTAATCCAAATGGCATGACCACAAACTCATAGTGGCCATACCTGGTTCGGAAGGCTGTCTTCCTTACATCATTTGGTTCAATGGGAATCTGATGATACCCTGAAGCCAAATCGATTTTAGAAAACCATTTTGCACCCTTGAGCTGATCCAACAACTCATCTATCCGAGGCAATGGGTACTTGTTCTTCACAGTCACCCGGTTTAACCCTCGATAGTCAATACACAATCTGAAGCTACCATCCTTCTTCTTCACAAAGAGGACTGGTGCTCCCCAGGGTGACACACTAGGCCGTATGAAACCCTTATCCAGCAACTCTTCAAGTTGCTTCTTAAGCTCGGCCATCTCGGCAGGAGCCATTCTGTAGGGACTTTTGGATAATGGGGCCGTCCCTGGTTCGAGTTCTATTATGAATGGATCCAACCTATCAGGGGGAATGCCCTGTAGCGCCCTAAACACATCCTGGAACTCACCAACCAGCGGTATTCCCTCCGGGTCACCACCCCCTACGACCTCCTTAGTGGCGATTGTGGCCAGATAAGCCTCACAACCCTTCCTCAGCATCCTCTCAACATGGATAGCTGACACCACCAAGCATCCAGAGATCGGACGTATACCTTGGAACCTGATCGGAGCCCCACACCCACTCTCAAAAAGCACACGCCCCCGGTGACAGTCAAGAGTGGCCCGATACTTTCCAAGCCAGTCCATACCCAAGATCACCTCGTGATTCTTTAGGTGGACTACCACAAGATCCACAGGCATGACCCTGTCCTGGATCATTACTGGGACGTCCTGAATCACCCCTAGCGAATGCATCACTTGCCCACCGGCCGCATTCACTACCCCAGGACAATCCCCCGTTCCCAACTGGAACAACCCCTTTCCGAGCATCCCTGGACTCACAAAACTATGTGTAGCTCCAGTATCGAAAAGTACATGTGTTTCCACACCACCAATACTTAGGGTCCCTACACATGACCCAAACTAAGTATCTAACCGTCCTAGGTTCCATACCATGCAATTCTACTGAATTGGAAAGAATAAGATCAGACACATTACCAGTGATCGCGAGGAATGGTCCAGCCTTGTCCTCATCCTTGGACAGCTCATAGACGCGGGGTGCAGAGGTCTGACCGCGGTTCTGGTCTGGCTTGTTGCCCTCACCACGGCCCTTGCTCGACCCGGCTGCTAACTTGGGACAATCCTTACGGAGATGTCCCTTCTTCCACAGTAGTGGCAAGTCCTGGTATCACCACCAGCTCCTTGCTCCTGTCTAGGACAGTCCCGAGCTGAGTGATCCATCTTACCACATCGAAGACAAGCTCCCATTGCTCTCCAACATTCACCTCCATGGTGTCGGCCACACTTGGGACACACAGGCCTACCACTTGAGGTTTTACCCTCTTCAGCCTGGTCCCTTTTCCTCTTCCGGTCACCACTCTGGCTTGAAGCCACCACCACACTTTTGACCTTCTGCTTATGCTCATCCGCAAGGTTGACCTCAAGCAAGGCCATCCTCTCAACCAGCTCAGACACAGTGGAGAAGGTACGGACTGAGCAATAGGTCCGGAGTTCAGCCCTAAGGCCTCTGATGAACCGGCGAACCTGAACTGCCTCGTCCTCCAACTCCTTACCCACATAGCGCCTGAGTCGGTTGAACTCTTCTTCGTACTCACGTACCGTCCTGCGTCCCTGAACCAAGTCCAGGAACTTAGCTTCCAAACGGTCCCATGCCTCAGCTGGGAAGTACTTGTGGTTGAACTCAACCTCAAAGTCCTCAAAGCGCTCTATGGTACCATTGGTGCGCTTGTCAAGAGCCAACCACCAGTTGTGGGCATCTCCCTCCAAGAAGTGAACCGCAATGTCCTTCTGGTAGTCCTCTGGGCAGCGGCTTGAGCTGAAGTTACGAGCCAACCTGCTCCTCCACTCATCCGCCTCAAGAGGGTCAACACTTCCAGCAAAGTGTTTAGTGCCCATACGAGTGATGTGCTCCAGCACCTTCAAGTAATCCACCTTCCTGGTCGCCCTAGCTGGGGGGTCAATCTCAATCACCTCAGCTTCCTGTTCCCCATGAACCGGAGCTGCTCCACCAGCTACCGGAGCTGCTGCTGCTCGGCCAGCCTGCTGGTTCCTTATAGGAATAGCAGTATGAGTCGGTATGTCCTGACCCAAAGGTGTAAACGCCTGAGTCAAAGCCAACATTTGAGTACTCATAGCTCTCATGACCTCCAGAACCTCATGCATGGATGGTTCCGCAGCCTGGTTCACCGGACCAGCTGCCCTGCCGTCCGCAGCCCCATTACGGTCACCAAGACGGCCAGTCTGTGAAGATTCGCCTTCACCTTCCAGCCCATCCTGTTGCTGCCGTCCATTCCCATCAGCTCCATTAGCTCCATCAGCTCGTTCTGGCTCATGTTCCAGCTGGAACTCAGCTCCATCCACACGAACCTCAGTAGGGTTGAGCTGAACCGAAGGCAATCCAGTCCCAACATTAACCCCATCCGCTTGGATTGGCAATGTTGCGGCCAGATTCACATCATCTGCACCCACTGGACCGGATGCCCCAGCTCCATCCTTACCCTTCCGAGATCTGGACTTGCTTTTTCCACCCTTGGGATTCAACACATGTAAACAATCATGTCAGCTCACATGATATAACAAAATAAATCACAACAATCCCTAAGGCTAAGCAAAACGACCAGACCTTACCATGAGAACCAGCCGGATGTGTGGTGACTAACCCAAACCCAAACAAATCCTAGAATCAACTCCGCTCTGATACCAACTTGTAAGACCCGAACCTGACCCTTAGGTCCCACTAGGTCCGTGCCTTACCTAAACCATGGTTCTAAGTTCCATCAGTTTTAAAGTTCCATATTCACTAAGTCATTTTCGAAATCTTGAGGTTCATTCAATCAATGCACGACCAGATAGACAAGAGAAAACATTCATTGTATAAATATAAACATGTGATCCATACAATCAGTCAGTTGCACAATAGGCTAAGTCATAAGTCATAATACAATACTATCCCATAACCCACACATCCATCCACAGCTAAGTCCTCACGGTTCCTTGGCCTTGCCACGGTCCTGGTCCGATCCTGAAACCACAACACACACACAACACAACAACATAAGTACATAACAAACCGATACCCTAGTAAGCTCATCTAACATTGCATGGTTTGGTTCCCTTAAACTAAGTTCTCTAAGCTAACCGATCAGTCAACAAAGCACTCGGCCATACTCAGGACATCAACTAAGACATCCCAAACAACCATTTAACACACGGCCAGACTGATCCAATGTGATCTAACCCATCAATCACACTGAACCACAAACGACCAAGGCTAAATCCCATTTCTGGCCATTTTTAATACATCTCCAAAAACTAAATAAAATTCATGACAATTACTGATAATTCCCAACTAAGAAGAATCCACAATCAGATTAGACAGAACCGGCCTCCTTCACCTAGAACTCGGCCAAATTCCACTAAACCGGCCATAACTGACCACCATCAAATCGGACTGATAAATCCAATTAGAAACCATGATAATTCATGATAAATCATCACTAAGAACAATCCATGGTCGGATCCCAATAATCCCTTCAGGAACTATGAGATCTCAACACACCAGCCCAACCAAGGCCATGGAGGGTTTCTGGGTACCGACCAAGACCATGGCTCAGTCAGAACGTGTCTGAATCATCCAACACATTCAGAACATAGAAGAGATGAAGTAGAATAGTAAGGGAAAAGGAAGAGATGGGTCTGGTCCAACCAATCCGACCACAGCCTACACGGAATTCCACCGCGGCCATGGTAGGATGGTTCGGTCCATCCCACTCACCTTGGGCGTGCGCTCAGGAGTGCTCAAGCCCTTCTCCAGATCCTTCTCCTTGCCTCTGGTTGCCATCACCAAATGCTCTCCTCTTCCCACAGACCAACTTCTGGTCGGAGTCCGATCACCACCACCCACAGTCTCGGTTTGGCCGGCCTTCTTCTCTCTTTCTCTCTTTCTTTCTGTCACGATTTTGGCAGAGTTTTCCCTAAGGAATTTGATGCCATTTTCGACACCCAAGTGTCTGTATTTATAGAGAAAGGTCGGCCAATAACTGCCTGGGCGGACAGTTGCAACCGGTTGGAAGGGAAAAGACACAAACTGCCCAATTCCCACCTTTTCGCCCATCAACCGTCCAACTGCTCCCTTTGGCGTGTGGGCTGTCTGGAAATAGGCCCAATGCCTCAATCTGCATCCCAAGTACATCCACCAAGACCCACGGACCCAATAAAGACCCATAGGCCCTTAGTGGTTCAGCCACCACCCAGCCGGACCCTTGACCGCCCATGGACCGGCAACACTGGCCCGGACCATAACACTCCACCCAGCTGAGTTGAGCTGAGTGCCAGCTTCCCCAGCTGAGGGAGCTAGTGATCCAGCTACTGGAGCTGACCCAAGCTAGTGTGAGCTACACTAAGCTTGTCCTAGCTGACTGAGCTGCTTCCCATCATCGTCCAGCTGCCTTAGAACTCATCCAGCTCTTATTTCCTTGTCTCCATCCGATTCTGGTCAAGTCTCAGCATACTGATGCACTTAACCATCCATTCCAGCCATGATACGCTTGTCTTTAGGTCTTACGACCTGACTAGCACGTCTCCCCGTACCATGGCTGTGCCCGAAGGCTCTATCTAGAATCAGGGACATGACAGAGTCCAAGGACCAACGGGCTGATATGTGTACTGATGGACAGCCACGGACGTCCTGTGTGTTCTGACGGACATAGACTGACACACACGGACAGCCACGGACGTCCTCTGTGTGCTGACGGACATTCACTGACGTCTTGTGTGTACTGAACAGATAGCCCACGTGGGCCAATATCTTCCAAACAGTCCACGGGAAGGGTCAGCTTGCTGAGTCCAAGGACCAACGTGCTGATATGTGTACTGATGGACAGCCACGGACGTCCTGTGTGTGCTGCCAGACACAAACGGACACACACGGATAGCCAAGGACGTCCTGTGTGTGCTGATGGACACACACAGACGTCCTGTGTGTGCTGACGGACACCCACGGATGTCCTGTGTGTACTGAACTGACAGCCCACGTGGGCCAATATCACCCGAACAGTCCACGGGAAGGGCCAGCATGCTGAGTCCAAGGACCAGCGAGCTCAGTCCAAGGACCAGTGTGCTGATATGTGTACTGATGGACAGCCACGGACGTCCTGTGTGTGCTGACGGACACATAAAGACAAACACAGACAGCCACGGACGTCTTGTGTGTGCTGACAGACAGCCACAAAAGTCCTGTTTGTGATGGCAGACACTCAAGGACGTCCTGTGTGTACTGAACAGACAGCCCCCATGGGCCAAAATCACCCAAACAGTCCACGGGAAGGGCCAGCGTGCTGAGTCCAAGGAGCAAGGTGCTGATATGTGTCCTGATGGACAGCCACGGACGTCCTGTGTGTGCTGACGGACACACACGGACAGCCACGGACGTCCTGCGTGTGCGACGGACACACACAGACGTCCAGTGTGTGCTAACAGACACACACAGACGTCCTGTGTGTGCTGACGGACACCCACGGATGTCCTGTGTGTACTGAACAGACAGCCACGTGGGCCAAAATCACCCGAACAGTCCACGGGAAGGGCCAGCGTGCTTAGTCCAAGGACCAGCGTGCTGATATGTGTACTGATGGACAGCCACGGACGTCCTGTGTGTGCTGACAGACAGCCACGAAAGTCCTGTTTGTGATGGCAGACACTCAAGGATGTCCTGTGTGTACTGAACAGACAGCCCACATTGGCCAAAATCACCCAAACAGTCCATGGGAAGGGCCAGCGTGCTGAGTCCAAGGAGCAAGGTGCTGATATGTGTCCTGATGGACAGCCACGGACGTCCTGTGAGTGCTGACGGACACACACGGACAGCCACGGACGTCCTGTGTGTGCTGACGGACGTCCACTGACGTCCTGTGTGTACTGAATAGACAGCCCACGTGGGCCTAAATCACCCGAACAGTCCACGGGAACGGTCAGCATGCTGAGTCCAAGGACCAACGTGCTGATATGTGTACTGATGGACAGCCACAGACATCCTGTGTGTGCTGACGGACACAAACGGACACACACGGACAGCCAAGGACGTCCTATGTGTGCTGACGGACACACACAGACGTCATGTACGGACACCCACGGACGTCCTGTGTGTACTGAACTGACAACCCACGTCGGGCCAAAATCACCCGAACAGTCCACGGGAACGGTCAGCATGCTGAGTCCAAGGACCAACGGGCTGATATGTGTACTGATGGACAGCCACGGAC
Organism: Brassica napus; assembly: GCF_020379485.1. Classification (NCBI taxonomy): domain Eukaryota; kingdom Viridiplantae; phylum Streptophyta; class Magnoliopsida; order Brassicales; family Brassicaceae; genus Brassica; species Brassica napus. Next base: position 951,360 of record NW_026014623.1, read on the forward strand.
GTCCTGTGTGTTCTGACGGACATAGACTGACACACACGGACAGCCACGGACGTCCTCTGTGTGCTGACGGACATTCACTGACGTCCTGTGTGTACTGAACAGATAGCCCACGTGGGCCAATATCACCCAAACAGTCCACGGGAAGGGTCAGCTTGCTGAGTCCAAGGACCAACGTGCTGATATGTGTACTGATGGACAGCCACGGACGTCCTGTGTGTGCTGCCAGACACAAACGGACACACACGGATAGCCAAGGACGTCCTGTGTGTGCTGATGGACACACACAGACGTCCTGTGTGTGCTGACGGACACCCACGGATGTCCTGTGTGTACTGAACTGACAGCCCACGTGGGCCAACATCACTCGAACAGTCCACGGGAAGGGCCAACGTGCTGAGTCCAAGGACCAACGTGCTGATATGTGTACTGATGGACAGTCACGGACATCCTGTGTGTGCTGACGGACACAGACAGACACACAAGGACACACACGGACAGCCACGAATGTCCTACGTGTGCTGGCCGACACCCACGGACGTCCTGTGTGTACTGAACCGACAGCCCACGTGGGCCAAAATCACCCGAACTGTCCACGGGAAAGGCCAGTGTGCTGTGTCCAGCGACCGACGTGGTGATATGTGTACTGATGGACAGCCACAGACGTCCTGTGTGTGCTGACGGACACAGACGGACACACACGGACACACATGGACAGCCACGGACGTCTTGTGTGTGCTGGTGGACACCCACGAACGTCCTGTGTGTACTGAACAGACAGCCCACGTGGGCCAAAATAACCCGAACAGTCCACGGGAAGGGTCAGCGTGCTGTGTCCAAGGACCAACGTGCTGATATGTGTACTGATGGACAGCCACGGACGTCCTCTACATGCTAACGGACACACACGGACACATACGGACACCCACGGACGTCCTGCGTGTGCTGACGGACACACACAGACGTCCTGTGTGTGCTGATGGACACCCACGGACGTCCTGTGTGTACTGAACAGACAGCCACGTGGGCCAAAATCACCTGAACAGTCCACGGGAAGGGCCAGCGTGCTTAGTCCAAGGACCAGCGTGCTGATATGTGTACTGATGGACAGCCACAAACGTAATGTGTGTGCTGACGGACACACACAGACACACACGGACAGCCACGGACATCCTGTGTGTGCTGATGGACAGCCACGGATGCCACAAACGTCCTGTGTGTTCTGGCGGACAACCACGGACGTCCTGTGTGTACTAAACTGACAGCCCATGTGGCCTAAAATCACCCGAACAGTCCACAGGAAGGGTCAGCGTGCTGAGTCCAAGGACCAACTTGCTGATCTGTGTACTGAAGGACAGCCACGGACGTCCTGTGTGTGCTGACGGACACACACGGACAGCCATGGATGTCATGTGTGTGCTGGCGGACATCCACGGATGTCCTGTGTGTACTGAACAGACAGCCCACGTGGGCCAATATCACCCGAACAGTCCACGGGAAGGGCTAGCATGCTGAATCCAAGGACCAGCGAGCTCAGTCCAAGGACGAGCGTGCTGATATGTGTACTAATGGACAGCCACAGACGTCCTGTGTGTGCTGACAGACACATAAAGACACACACAGACAGCCACGGACGTCCTGTGTGTGCTGACAGACAGCCACGGAAGTCTTGTTTGTGATGGCGGACACTCAAAGACGTCCTGTGTGTACTGAACAGACAGCCCAGATGGGTTAAAATCACCCAAACAGTCCACGGGAAGGGCCAGCGTGCTGAGTCCAAGGAGCAACGTGCTGATATGTGTCCTGATGGACAGCCACAGACGTCCTGTGTGTGCTAACGGACACACACGGACAGCCACGGACGTCTTGTGTGTGCTGACGGACACCCACTGACGTCCTGTGTGTACTGAATAGACAGCCCACGTGGGCCAAAATCACCCAAACAGTGCACGGGAAGGGTTAGCATGCTGAGTCCAAGGACCAACGTGCTGATATGTGTACTGATGGACAGCCACAGACATCTTGTGTGTGCTGACGGACACAAACGGACACACACGGACAGCCAAGGACGTCATGTGTGTGCTGACGGACACACACAGACGTCATGTACGGACACCCACGGACGTCCTGTGTGTACTGAACTGACAGCCCACGTCGGGCCAAAATCGCCCGAACAGTCCACGGGAAGGGTCAGCATGCTGATTCCAAGGACCAACGTGCTGATATGTGTACTGATGGACAGCCACGGACGTCCTGTGTGTGCTGACGGACACACACAGACGCACACGGACAGCCACAGACGTCCTGTGTGTGCTGACGGACACAGACGGACACACACAGACAGCCACAGACGTCATGTGTGTGCTGGCGGACACCCACGGACGTTCTGTGTGTACTGAACAGAGCCCACGTGGGCCAAAATCACCCAAACAGTCCACAGGTAGGGTCAGCGTGCTGAGTCCAAGGACCAAAGTGCTGATATGTGTACTGATGGACAGCCACGGACACCCCGTGTGTGCTGACGGACATAAGCGGACACACACAGACAGCCACAGATGTCCTGTGTGTGCTGACGGACACACACGGACGTCCTGTGTGTGCTGACGGACACCCACGGACGTCCTGTGTGTACTGAACAGACAGCCTACGTGGGCCAAAATCACCCGAACAGTCCACGGGAAGGGCCAGCGTGCTGAGTCCAAGGACCAGTGTGCTGATCTGTATACTGATGGACAGCCACGGACGTCCTGTGTGTGCTGACGGACACACACGGACACACATGGACAGCCACGAACGTCCTATGTGTAACATCCGTGATCCTTGATAAGGACCGTCGGGATGGCCATGGTTCGAGGAAACGAACCAGCCGGTCTTAGGACCTTAAGGCAAGCGTTCCATGGCCAAGATAGAAGGTTAAGGACGTCAGGATACTGAGACTTAACCTTATAAGAGAAAGAAGTCAACTAGGACAAGCTGTACGGAAGCTGGGCGATGCTTACGGGAAGCTCGATCAAGCTAGACGTAGCTCAGTCAAGCTCAGCCTAGCTCGTTCCAAATTAAGTCAGCTCAACCAGCTGGACTACTAGCTCACTCAGCTGGGTCAGCTGAGAGCCAGCTCAACTCAGCTCGACAGAGTGTTCGGGCCTCGGGCAGTTGGACCGGGTCCGGGCCGGTGGCGGGCTGGTTGGCCGGCCATGTGGGCTAGGGACTGATGGGTCTTTGGGCAAGTCCGTGGGCTGTGTCCAGAAGGCCTGGTTTTCTCTTTGGGCTCAGGACCGACCCAATAAAGGGCAGTTATGGGCGCTGGGGTGCAAGTGGCCAAGGTTGCAACCTTTCGGTCAAGTCATGCCCATTCGCCTAGCAAGTTGTACCTGTTCGTGTGTCAAGTCCTGCCCGCCCATTCTCTATAAATATAGGCCCTCTCTGTCCATTCTAGGCATTCAGTTTCGTGAGAAACAAAAGGCAGAAGCCAAATAGAAAGAGAGAGAGAGAGATCGGATGGAAAAGGGTCGGTTGTGGTGGTTAAGTATCTCCGGCAAGGAGAACGGTTTAGGAGAGAGGAGGCCGTGGGGTTATGGATACCCAAGGCATAGAGAGAGGTCTGGAGAATGACTCCAACCCCGTGGTTCAGTCAGATAGGTCAGTGGGGTAACCACCGACTCATCGGCTAAGACCATCGGATAGTCCGAACCGGTCTAGCCATGGGCATTTGGATTGAGTCCTATTCTTCTTATTCTTTTCATCTATTTCTTCTTCTACTCCTCCTGTACATTTGCGTGGCCTTGTTTATGTGTTGGGATTGGTTATAACCGTGGTTCTGGTTGAGTAATGCGGTTGCGGTCCATAACCGACGAGTTAGGCGCGCGCATGGCCTAAACCGGCCTCAGGTGATCCGATTGGATAGGGGCGGTTCTGTTCTGTTCTGAACGGTTGCAAACCTTCCCTGAACAGTCACAATGGTTCATGATTTGTGTAGGTTAAGGCGTGGTCTTTTGGCCATAGGCCGGACACATGCACAGACCAGACAGTGCATACGAACGGTTAGGTCGAACGGTTGGAACATCTGAATGGGTGCGAGTTGCCAAGGGTCATTAGTTTCGAAGACGTACGTGTGTCCAAAGGGTACTAGTTCCCAAAGGGTGTGAGTTCCAAACGGTGCCATTGGTTCAAGGCTTAGGCCGAACCAAGTGGACAGTCCGCGGCTGCATAGTCAAACGGACGGACGGCTAGTTTAACCGGAGTGTTGTGTAGCAAGGTCTGATCGGTTGCAAGGCAATCCGGTTTGGGCTTTGGCCTTACTCGGTGGTATAGATCCAGGCTTTGGGTTGGATCAGGTAAGAAGGTCCGTGAGCCTTTGGGCCAGACTTATAACCGGCCGATCGCACCTAGATCTTAACCAGACGGTTAGACAGGACTATGGACAATCGGGCTTTGGTTGGATGGTTCTAGCCGCAAATGCTAAGTAGGATATCTTACAATCAACTTTGGGTTGGTGAGTAGGATAGGCGCCATGTGCCTTATGTAGGGCGTAGACCTACATGATGGCAATGGAAGGCCGGTTATATCAGTACATGCTAAGTGGACGATGGCTTATCAAGTCTAGTGGTCGGATCATGTTTCATGACGATGGTTCGATGGCCGAACACTAGTATGGATAGTCATGTTGCTGGAGTAAGAGTATTGATGTGATGCTTCTAGATATCAACCTTGGTGTTGATAACTTCGAGATTGGCTAAGAGTCATGACGAAGTGTATGGCTAGTACTATGTGCCGTAGACCATAGATACTGAGCCTAAGTGTGATTGTTCAAGGAAGGCCGTGTAAGATCTGATCATGTTTGAGTATGGACGACCTTACCTCTGAATGATGGTTCAAGGTGTCAGTCCTAACCTGATTAATGAATGCATCGGTTGGTATGAACAAGTCATATCTGTTGTCTGGGTTAAGTCCTAAGGCCGATCAGGCCAGATGATGACTCATCAGTTCCAAGTCATGTGAGGATGGTTGGTTGATTGACTTAGTCTCATGAGCTTTGTCAGTCTAGAAGATGGACTTGGTAGTATTGCCTATAAGGCAAAAGGATTTCGGATTGTGCTTGAGCCGAGATAGGCCAAATATATATCCTTATCCTTTCGAAGACTTCTCAAAGGTTACTTATGTCTGTGGGGATGGTTGGTTGAATGACTAAGTACCTAGGGGAGTTGTTTGATGCAGAACTTAAGATAAGGACCTTAAGTAAGATCATTGAGTGATCGTGGTCCAGTTGTTAAGCAAGAGCAATTCGAGTCAATGGAGGACCGATGAGCTAATAAGCTCCATAGATGTGGCAAAGGTATGATCTAGCATTTACTTATGTAGATCTAGATAGAATGGTTTAGGGGAATGGAACCTCAGAATCGTATGGCTTGGTTTGTGTTTAGGATTGACCTTTAAGCTAATTGGTAGTTGAGTAAACTGGCCAAGGCTAAGGTGATTAGACCAGACAAGTGTTAGATTGGTTTTAGACCAATGGTTAACTAGAGAATATTCCGCTGCGTATCTGTTGAAAGGATCTATGCTATTAATGACTAGGGAAGTCTTTAGCTAAGGTTTAAGTTAGCCCTCGCCTTTAGGCGATATTATAAATAAAGGGTAAAAATTGAGAGGTTTGGCCAGGAAGTGGACCGAGCGACGTAAGACTTCGACAACGGCCTTGTCAGCCGGATCGGGGTGTTACAAGTTGGTATCAGAGCATGCTTGATCCTGTTTTGGACAACGCTCTATGATTATGCATTCCATACCGAAATTATTTCCAAAACTATGATGACTATGAAACCTTAGTTGGGGTGAGCCAAGAAAGAGTTGAGGTAAGCTAGGGTATCATGCTTGTGAATGTGGGAATTCTAAGATGAACCGGCTTAGCCAAGATACATTTTCCAAGGGCATGAACCTAGAAACAGAAAGGTTGGTCGATCTAGTATTTAGAAGTAATAGACGGGTTGGAAGGGATGGAAGCAATGCAAGACTTGTTTATGGATGACCTAAACAAGGGAAGTAACATGGACCAGGGAGTGGCTTAGGTTGAAATAAACGTGCAGCATTCTACTGAAGTTAAGTGTTATCCCTTGATGGCCGTTCATAATAAGTAAAGCATATGCAATATTAAAATCTGACTCAAGGGAGACACTACATGACCTGTACACAAGTGGACTTCTGATCAGATGGATCAGTTAGGACTCGGTATAAATCAAGGTAGGTTTCCATTGATCGAGTCAGATGGAATGAATCAATTCCAATCTGAATCCGTCCAAAGAAAGAATGAGGAAACTAAGGGTGTTCGTTCCAATCATTGGAAGAACATGATGTTAAGTATCTTAGTATGATGAGGATTGAGGTATATTATAGTTGCTGTTGTGAATGGTGTGAGCATTCGCAATAGTAAGACGCTTAGGAGAATGGTATGAGACGTTTTCCAAATGTGTGATCCAACCGAAATCCTACTCATCTAGGTACCCACTGGAAGTGGAACGGGTGGCTTTGTTGGAGTCTAACTTGGCTGAAGAAGCTAAGCTTAAGGCTAAGCCACAGTCTGGCCCATCGGGCAAGACTAATGATAAAAAGAGAAAATGGGACCGGGTGGATGGAGGCAAGACCTCTGGTGGCCGACCTGCGTGTTCCAAATGTGGACGGAACCATCCGGGTGAGTGCTGGAAGGCCGAGGGGGCTTGTGTTCGTTGTGGCTGCATGGACCATGGGGTTCAGAACTGTCCTCGACCGAACCCGTCTGGTAGAAGCGGCCAGATGACTTGTTTCCATTGTGGCCAGCAAGGACATTTCCAATCGGACTGTCCCAAGCTGCAAGGAAGTCAGGGGAAGGGCCATGGAAACACAGGCAAGGCGTCCCAAGGCAAACCAACCACAACACCGAGGGTGTATAAACTGTCACGAGACGACGGAGCTTCCGGATCTTTTGATTCGATCTCTGGCAATCTCTAAATTTATCTTTTTACATTCAAGTAGTAATGCTTAGTCTTGAACCTAGAATGTGGTCTAGGGGATTCTGATGGGGGTCTCTGATAGGAACCCTCATGGTCGGTGGGGTAAAAACCCACGTACTTTCCGACGCAGGGCTACACATAGGTTTTGTGAGTCCGGGACTGGTCGGAAAGGGTCTGTTCTGTCTGGATGCTGGTGATAATTTTGGGATAGTGAGGGCAGCCGGTGGGCAAGCCATGAACTCACTAGGTCTCATGTCGAATATCCCAGTACAGATCCATGGAAAGGTCTTCCCTGTGAATATGGTCGGTTTCCACCTAAAGAATCAAGAAGTGATCTTAGGTATGGATTGGATGGGAAAGTACCGAGCCACTCTCGATTTCCATAAGGGTCGTGTGCAATTGGAGGATGGACTTCACCCGGTAGAGTACCAAGGTCTGTGTCAGGCTCAAGAGAAAGTAGTGGTTTCAGCGGTTCGAGCGATTCGGATGCTGGAACAGGGTTGTCAGTCATTCTTGGCTACAATTACAACTACAGAGCCTGAATAGATTGCACAGCGGAATAACAATGTATAAACTTTGTATTACTTAGAAACATGAGATTCAATACACAACTTTTTAACAGTCTCATAGACAATCACTAGTTCATCCCTAGCATCATCTAACCACACGTTACACAGCCTCTCACTGACCGAGCCTTCACGGCTCCTTGGCTTGACCAGAACCATCCTTAGTTCCTGAAACCACAACCAGATAAGCATTAATCATAACCGAGAATAGCACGGATTGATTCTACAATGCTTGGCTTGGTTCCTAGAACTTAGATAAACCTCAGTCAACATAATCATAAACGTATGAACCTACCTACCGTATCCTAAGTCATTCAACCAACCACCCCTTGACTTAGAATCAGATAGATAGTCCAGAATAGATAAACAGAACACACGAACAAATCCGGATCGTCCCCAAAGACCAATCCGTCTAACCGGATAGAATCTGGTGCGACCGGCCAATGGAGTCCGGCTCAATGGCCCAACGGACTCCCTTACCTGATCCGGCCTTAGGCCTGGATCCAATCGGCCGAGTAAGCCTCAAGCCTAATCCGGAAGGCTTAGCAACCGGTTAGACCTTGCGACTCTACCTTGGCTTAGACAAATTGTGAACTTGTCTTTACTAGACAAGCCATAGGCTGATCCATAAGGATCAGTCCTAACCTGTCCCGAAAGACACCGTTTGGAACATGTACCCTTTGGCCATTCGTGCCTCTTGGACACTCACGACTCTTGACAACTCGTGCCCTTTGGGTCATTCCCAACCGTTCGTCCTAACCGCCCAGTCTTGGTGCGATCGGATCATCCCTCTAACCGACCCGTGTCTAGGCTAGCGGTTTGGTTATGTTCGGCCAAAGCCTAGGAACGTGTCCCTTGGACTCAACCAACACAATCTTTCGTGTCTAACCAGAGAGAAGAGAAGAGAAACGACTTGAAACAGATAAGGAGAGCCGGATGGGACTTAGGAACCGAGCAGAGCAGCGGTTCGGTCGCATGGACCATCCGTTCGGTCTGATGGAGCCACGGCCCATCACATACCTTGTGAACCACGTCTGGGTTTTCCATGCTCTTCTCCTTGTCTTGATCTCCCATTCTTGACCGGAGTTAGTTCTCAAACGATCAGAGTCGCCGGAACACAACACCACCACAATCGGCCTTTCTCTTGGCCGGAACTCTCTCTTTCTCTCTTTCTTTCTCTCTACGTTTTTATCTGAGTATTTTACTCTGGAGTTGGATAATGAAATCGACCAGAGAGCTCCCATATTTATAGAAAACGAGGGGGTAAGTCTTGCCCCACGAACAGGCATGACTTGCTAGCGAATGGGCACCATCGGCCAAGGGTTGTCCCCTTTCGGCCACTTGCATCCCTTCGCCCTTTCTGATTGGGTTTGGGGTCGGTCACAAGCCCAACCCACCCCCCAAGCCTCCTGGACTTAGCCCACGGCCTTGCCCAAGGACCCCACAGCTCATGGCCTCATGGCCGGCCCTCACAGCCCGCCACTGACCCGGACCCGGACCATCGGCCTAAAGCCCGAACAGTCCGTCTAGCTGAGATGAGCTGACTCTCAGCTGCCTCAGCTGAGTGAGCTAGTAGTCCAGCTAGTGGAGCTGACTTAGTAGGGACTGAGCTGGAGTGAACTGAACCTAGCTTCATTGAGCTGGCCGAGCTACTCGTTCACTTCGTCCAGTTACCGTCTTACTCGTCCTAGCTGTCTCTTAGCTTGTATAAGGTTAAGTCTAAGTTTCCTTATGTCCTTAACCTTCTTTCTCGACCATGTAATTCTTGCCTTGATGTCCTATGACTGGCTTGCACGTTTCCTAGAACCATGGCCGTCCCGACAATCCTATTCAGGATTGGGGCGTGACAAGTCTCCCCCCTTGGGATGGATTCGTCCTCGAATCCGAATCAAATGCTTCCTCGGAAACAAACTGACCCAACCACTATGGGTACTCTGCTTTCATTCTAGCTTCGGTTTCCCAAGTGATTATATCCTGACCATTACAGTCCCAGACGACCTTGACCATCTGGACTGTCTTCTTCCTTGTTGTTTTTTCCATCCTATCAATGATTCGAACTGGCCTCGTTTCAAAGGTTAGGTTCTTACCAAGATCGTCTGGAATGGCAGGAAGAGCGATGTCATGGTCTGTCAAACATTTCCGAAGTTGGGAGACGTGGAACACATTATGAAATGCGTCCATCTTGGCCGGCAAGTCCAACTTGTAGGCCACCATCCCAACTCTTTCAATGACCTTGAACGGCCCCAAGTATCTCAGATCTAACTTCTGTCTTCCAGAAATCCGGACCCGTCCTTTGAAGGTAATCATTTTGAGATACACCAAGTCACCTACTTGTAACTCGAGATCTTTCCTTCTTCGATCTGCATAGTTCTTTTGGTGGTCTTGTGGCTGTCTCATCTTGTCCCTCAAGAACTTGATATTTTCGGTTGTCTCTTCGACAATCTCCGGACCAATCATGCTGCGTTCCCCAACTTGGGTCCAGCATAAGGGTGTCCTGCATGGACGCCCATACAGAGCTTCGTTTGGCGACATGCTAATGCTACTATGGAAGCTATTATTGTAAGCAAATTCTACCAGAGGTAGATATTTCTCCCAGGAATCACCCCAGTCTAGAACACATGCTCGCAACATATCTTCCAATGTCTGGATCGTACGTTCAGACAGTCCATCCGTCTGTGGGTGATATGCTGTACTCATGTTCACTCTTGTTCCTAACGCCTTTTGGAAAGCCTTCCAGAAGTAAGATGTGAACCTTGTACACCATGTAGTCGGACGATCTCATCAATGTACTTACGTACAATCTGATCTACCCCATCCGACTTTTTGATAGCCAGGAAGTGTGCTGATTTGGTTAGGCGATCAACCAGAACCCAAACCGCATCTTTCTTATTCCTCGTGGTAGGGAACCCAGTCATAAAGTCCATTGTTATGTGATCCCATTTCCATTCCGGAATAGGCAAGCTTTGCAATAACCCACTAGGCACTTGATGTTCTGCTTTGATGAGTTGGCAAGTGGAACACTTGGCCACCCATTCCGCGACATCTGCCTTCATACGGATCCAATGATAGAACTTCTTAAGGTTCTGATACATCTTGGTCGCACCAGGATGAACCGAGAATCTGGACTTATGAGCCTCCCTCATAATCTCTTCCTTTAGACTTCTATCTTTAGGAACACTGATCCGACCGTTTACTAGGATGGTACCATCCTTTGCAGTTTGGTACTCCGTCCTATCATTCTGAGCAACCTTGTTTAGGTTCTCATCCTGACCTTGAGCCAACCGAATTATGGTAAGCTGGTCGGCCTGATTGACCGCCTCTAATCCGAGTGGTTCAGACTCTTTGGTCGATGCGTTCAACCGTAGGGCACGAACCGTACCGTCTAGGTCGCCCGCTTCTCGTTCGGCTGATACGTCGGCCCTTCTTTGGCTCAAGGCATCTGCGACCAGATTAGCCTTTCCCGGATGATAGGTGATATCCAGATCGTAATCAGCTACAAACTCCATCCACCTTCTCTGCCTTAAGTTTAACTCAGGCTGGGTGAATATATACTTAAGACTCTTATGGTCCGTAAGTATCTGAACCTTGGCACCATACAAGTATGATCGCCAAATCTTTATGGCGAACACTACCGCAGCCATTTCAAGGTCATGGGTGGGGTAGTTTCCCTCATGTTTTCTCAACTGCCTTGACGCATAGGCGATGACCTTCCCATGCTGGGTTAATACGCAACCTAGTCCTGTTATGGACGCGTCCGTATAAACCACATAGGGTTGGTCGGCCTCTGGAAGAACCAGAATGGGTGCGCCAGTCAGCATGTCCTTAAGCGCGGAAAAACATTTCCCACACTCCTCAGACCATGTGAACTTAACGTCCTTCCCGGTCAACCGTGTCATAGGCTGAGCCAAGCTTGCGAATCCTTTCACAAACTTTCTATAATAACCTGCAAGCCCTAGGAAGCTTCTGACCTCCGTGGCACTGCATGGTCGAGGCCAATCCTTGATTGCCCTGATCTTCTCTGGATCCACCAAGACGCCCTCACCGGACTCAATGTGGCCGAGAAACCCAATGCTCTTCTGCCAAAAACTGCATTTACTGAGTTTTGCATAGAGCTTGTGTTCCCTTAATCGTTCCAGCACGGCTGTCAGGTGTTTTCGATGAGATTCCTCATCCTTGGAGTAAATCAGGATATCATCAATGAAGATGATCACTGATTCATCCAGGAAGTCTCGGAACACGCTGTTCATCATTTTCATTAATGCAGCAGGCGCATTGGTCAGACCGAATGGCATAACCACAAACTCGTAGTGGCCGTACCTGGTCCGGAATGCTGTCTTTCTAATATCATTTGGCTCTATAGGGATCTGATGATACCCTGAGTCCAAATCAATCTTAGAAAATCACTTGGCTCCTTTGAGTTGATCCAACAACTCGTCTATTCTGGGCAACGGGTACTTGTTCTTTACAGTAACCCAGTTCAACCCTCGATAGTCAATACACAGACGCATGCTACCATCCTTCTTTTTCACAAAGAGGACTGGTGCACCCCAAGGAGAGCTACTTGGACGCATGAACCCCTTGTCCAGCAATTCTTCTAATTGCTTCTTTAGCTCGGCCATCTCGGCCGGAGCCATTCGGTACGGACTCTTGGATAGCGGTGCTGTCCCTGGTTCTAGTTCAATCGTAAATGGATCTGACCTATCAGGGGGGACACCCTGTAGTGAACGGAACACATCTGGGAACTCAGACACCAACGGGTCCTCAGTTAGATCTTTCTGATCATCAGACCTGCCGTGCTCCATAGTGGTAATTGTGGTCAAATATGCTTCACAACCACGTCTAAGCATCCGTTCTGCTCGGATTGGTGACACCACTACTCTATCCAGAGCCGGACTCATATTCAGACTTTGGTACTGGATCGGGTGAGGTCCAGTCTCCAACCGTACACATCCTCTGTGGCAGTCGAGAGTGGTCCGATACTTTCCCAACCAATCCATGCCTAGGATCACATCGTGATTCTGTAGGCGTAACACAATCAGATCTACAGGCAGATTTTTCTCCTGGATCATTACCGGGATATTAGTCATGAGCCCTAGTGAGTGCATGATTTGCCCACCGGCCGCCCTCACTAGTCTCGAATTATCCCCAGAACAGAGGCAGAACATACCCTTTCCGACCAGTTCTGGACTCACAAAACTATGTGTAGCCCCTGTGTCGAAAAGTATGTGGGTTTCAACACCACCAATCATGAGGGTCCCTATAAGAGACCCACATCAGAATCCCCTAGCCACTCTAGGTTCCAGACCAAGCATTCTATTGAATGTAAACAGATAAATTCAGAAATTACCAGAGATCGAATCAAACGATCCAGAAGCACCGTCGTCTCGGGACAGCTCATACACCCTTGGTGTTGTGGTCGGCCTGCTCTGGGTCGACTTTCCCGTGTCTCCACGACCCTTCCCTTGTCCTCCTTGCCGCTTAGGACATTCACTTTGGAAGTGTCCGCTTTGGCCGCAATGGAAACAAGTCCGAGAGCCGCTGCCACTGGATTGGCCCTGAGTCCGGCATGGTCGAGTGCAATCTCGGATGGAATGATCCAAGCTGCCACATCTCACACAAGCTCCCATGGCTTTCCAGCATTCACCTGGATGGTTCTTACCACACTTGGGACATTCAGGTCGTCCACCAGAGGCCTTGCCTCCGTCAACCTGGTCCCACTTCCTCTTTCGGTCGTTAGTCTTACCCGTCGGGACAGACTGCGACTTTGTCTTAAGCTTGGCTTCTTCGGCCAAGTTAGACTCCAAAAGAGCTACACGTTCAACCAGCTCTTCGATGGTGCTGAAGGTGCGGATCGAACAGTGGGTTCTCAGCTCCGGCCTTAAGCCTCGAATGAACCGACGAACCTGGACTGTCTCGTCCTCAAGTTCCCTTCCAACAAACCGTCGGAGCCGGTTGAACTCCTCTTCGTACTCACGTACGGCCCTGCGGCGTTGGGTAAGGTCTAGGAATCTACCTTCCAGACGGTCCCAAGCCTCTTCAGGAAAGTATTTGCGGTTGAATTCATCTTCAAAATCCACAAAACTCTGGAGACTTCCATTGGTGCGCGTGTTCACAGCCAGCCACCAATTATGTGCGTCTCCTTCCAGGAAGTGAACCGCAATGTCTCTCTTGTAATCCTCGGGACAACGAGTTGAGCTGAAGTTTTGGACTAGCCTACTCCTCCACTTGTCTGCCTCAATAGGATCGGTGCTTCCAGAGAAATACTTCGTCCCTAGACGGGAGATGTGCTGAAGCAAACTCAGATAGTCCACCTTTTTCCCGGTCCTTTCAGGCTCGATCTCCTCGACTGTTTCCACAACTGGACCATTAGTGTTGGGGGTGGTCGTAGCCACAGGCGTAGCTTGGCCAACAGAGGAGTTCACTAATGGCGTGAACAGTTGGGCCATAGCCGCCACCTGAGTCCCCATTACCTTCATGGCCTCTAACAAGTCCTCTTTGGACAGTGTTGCGGTTACATTGGCCGTACCATCGGCCACTTTCTCATGCTGGCCACCATCACGGTTAGCGTTCGAGGATTCCACTTCCTCATCACTCTCCTGATGTTCCTGACCATCCCGTTGTGTCCCCGTAAGGTTAGCCTGATCAGTTGGCAACACATCTTTAGCGTTAGCCGCGGCCGGATCGGTTTGCAAACCGGACATATTAGTTCCATCCACGGCCACTTGGCTAGACTGACCGGCCATTCTCTTACTTCTTCGGGACTTTCCCGATTTGCTTTTTCCAGCCTAAGGATTCAGACAATGTTAGTACGAAACATACTAACCATAAACAGAACAAAACAATCCCGAGACTAAGCAATCAAACCTCACCGTGAGACCTAATCAGCTGGCTGCGTGTGTGTGTGTGGACTACATAACCCAAATATCCTAGAATCAACCTGGCTCTGATAACAACATGTAAGACCCGTTCCTGGTCTCTCCACCCAACTGGATACGAATGCTTACTTATTAATTTCTTTGCTTGTCTGATTCATTCTAAGTCTTTTCTTTACTAAGTCATATTCGAATATGAGGTTCATAAACAAAGGAATAGATTCCACAGCGGAATAACAATGTATAAACTTTGTATTACTTAGAAACATTAGATTCAATACACAACTTCTTAACAGTCTCATAGGCAATCACTAGTTCATCCCTAGCATCATCTAACCACACGTTACACAGCCTCTCACTGACCGAGCCTTCACGGCTCCTTGGCTTGACCAGAACCCTCCTTAGTTCCTGAAACCACAACAAGATAAGCATTAATCATAACCGAGAATAGCACGGATTGATTCTACAATGCTTGGGTTGGTTCCTAGAACTTAGATAAACCTCAGTCAACGTAATCATAAACGTATGAACCTACCTACCGTATCCTAAGTCATTCAACCAACCACCCCTTGACTTAGAATCAGATAGATAGTCCAGAATAGATAAACAGAACACACGAACAGATCCGAATCGTCCCCAAAGACCAATCCGTCTAACCGGATAGAATCTAGGTGCGACCGGCCAATGGAGTCCGGCTCAATGGCCCAACGGACTCCCTTTCCTGATCCGGCCTTAGGCCTGGATCCAATCGGCCGAGTAAGCCTCAAGCCTAATCCGGAAGGCTTAGTAACCGGTCAGACCTTGCGACTCTACCTTGGCTTAGACAAACCGTGAACTTGTCTGAACTAGACAAGCCATAGGCTGATCCATAAGGATCGGTCCTAACCTGTCCCGAAAGACACCGTTTGGAACATGTACCCTTTGGCCATTCGTGCCTCTTGGACGCTCACGACTCTTGACAACTCGTGCCCTTTGGGTCATTCCCAACCGTTTGTCCTAACCGCCCAGTCTTGGTGCGATCGGATCATCCCTCTAACCGACTCGTGTCTAGGCTAGCGGTTTGGTTATGTTTGGCAAAAGCCTAGGAACGTGTCCCTTGGACTCAACCAACACAACCGTTCGTGTTTAACCAGAGAGAAGAGAAGAGAAACGACTTGAAACAGATAAGGAGAGCCGGATGGGACTTAGGAACCGAGCAGGGCCGCGGTGTGGTCGCATGGACCATCCGTTCGGTCTGATGGAGCCACGGCCCATCACGTACCTTGTGAACCACGTATGGGTTCTCCATGCTCTTCTCCTTGTCTTGATCTCCTATTCTTGACCGGAGTTAGTTCTCAAACGATCAGAGTCGCCGGAACACAACACCACCACAATCGGCCTTTCTCTTGGCCGAAACTCTCTCTTTCTCTCTTTCTTTCTCTCTACGTTTTTCTCTGAGTATTTTACTCTGGAGTTGGATAATGAAATCGACCAGAGAGCCCCCATATTTATAGAAAACGAGGGGGTAAGTCTTGACCCACGAACAGGCATGACTTGCTAGCGAATGGGCACCATCGGCCAAGGGTTGACCCCTTTCGGCCACTTGCATCCCTTCGCCCTTTCTGATTGGGTTTGGGGTCGGTCACAAGCCCAACCCACGCCCCAAGCCTCCTGGACTTAGCCCACGGCCTTGCCTAAGGACCCAACAGCTCATGGCCTCATGGCCGGCCCTCACAGCCCGCCACTGACCCGGACCCGGACCATCGGCCTAAAGCCCGGACAGTCCGTCTAGCTGAGATGAGCTGACTGTCAGCTGCCTCAGCTGAGTGAGCTAGTAGTCCAGCTAGTGGAGCTGACTTAGTACGGACTGAGCTGGAGTGAACTGAACCTAGCTTCATTGAGCTGGCCGAGCTACTCGTTCACTTCATCCAGTTACCGTCTTACTCATCCTAGCTGTCTCTTAGCTTGTATAAGGTTAAGTCTAAGTTTCCTTTTGTCCTTAATCTTCTTTCTCGGCCATGGAACGCTTGCCTTGATGTCCTATGACTGGCTTGCACGTTTCCTCGAAACATGGCCGTCCCGACAATCCTATTCAGGATTGGGGGCATGACACATACACCCGCGGTGTTGTGGTTGGTTTGCCTTTCCTGAATCTCCACGGCCCTTCCCCTGACTTCCTTGCAGCTTTGGACAGTTCGATTGGAAATGTCCTTGCTGGCCACAATGGAAACAGGTCATCTGGCCGCTTCTACCAGACTGATTCGGTCGAGGACAGTTCTGAACCCCATGGTCCATGCTGCCACAACGAACACAAGCCCCCTTGGCTTTCCAGCACTCACCGGGATGGTTCTGTCCACATTTGGAACACGCAGGTCGGCCACCAGAAGTCTTACCTCCGTCCACCTGGTCCCATTTTCTCTTTTTATCATTAGTCTTGCCTAATGGGCTAGACTGTGGCTTAGCCTTAAGCTCAGCTTCCTCAGCCAAGTTAGACTCCAACAAAGCCACCCGTTCCACCAGTTCTCCGACGGTGTTGAAAGTACGGATCGAGCAGTGGGTCTTCAGTTCCGGCCTTAGGCCTCGGATGAACCTATGGACCTGGACTGCTTCGTCCTCCAGCTCTCTTCCAACAAACCGTCTGAGTCGGTTGAACTCTTATTTGTACTCCCGTACGGTCCTGCAGCCTTGGACCAGATCTAGAAACTTAGCTTCCAGACGATCCCAAGCCTCAGCAGGAAAGTATTTTCGGTTGAACTCAACTTCAAAGTCCGCAAAACTTGTGAGACCTCCGTTGGTGCGCTTGTCCACTGCAAGCCACCAATTATGCGCGTCCCCTTCCAGGAAGTGAACCGCAATGTCTCGTCTGTAACCCTCTGGACAGCGAGTTGATTGAAAGTTTCGGACTAGCCTACTCTTCCACTCATCTGCCACAACCGGGTCGGTGCTACCTGAGAATTGCTTCGTACCCAATCTGGATAGATGTTGAAGCAAACTCAGATAGTCCACCTTCTTTACAGACCCTTCCGGTGGATCGATCTCGATCACCTCAACCACGTCCACAGTTGGTTGACCAACTGATGAATTCACTAGTGGAGTGAACAGCTGTGTCAAAGCCGCCACTTCATTACCCATTACTTTCATGGCCTCTAACAAGTCCTCTCGGGACAGTACTGCGGCCACGTTGGCCGTTCCCTCGGCCCTTTGCTCATGCTGGTCACCATCCCGGTTAGCGTTCGAAGATTCAAATTCCTCGTTGCTCTCCTGGTGTTGCTGACCTTCTTGTTGCGTTCCCGTAAGATTGGCCTGGTCAGTCGGTAACACACCACAGGTGTTAGTCACAGCCTGCTCGGTTGGTAAACCGGACATATTAATTCCATCCGCGGCCGCTTGACTTGACGGACCAGCCATTTTCTTACTCCTTCGGGTCTTTCCCGATTTTCTTTTCCCAGCCTAAGGATTCAGACATTGTTAGTACAACATATACATAACATAACCGAGACAAATAATCCCTAGACCTAACTATCAAACCTCACCGTGAGACTGAATCAGCTGGCTGCGTGTGTGTGGACTACATAACCCAACTATCCTAGAATCAAGCATGCTCTGATACCAACTTGTAACACCCAAATCCGGCCTCTCGACAAGACTAGACCCGTTTGCTACTTAATAAATTTCTTTGCTTGTTTGATTCATTTTAAGTCGTTCATTTACTAAGTCATGTTTGAATCGGAGGTTCTAAAACAATGGAACAGATAGCACAGCAGAATATAATGTATAAACAAATGTATTACTTAGAAACATGAGATCCAATACACAACTTCTTAACAGATTCATAGACAATCACTAGTTCGTCCCTAGCATCATCTACCCACACGTTACACAGCCTCTCACTGACCGAGCCTTCACTGCTCCTTGGCTTGACCAGAACTATCCTTAGTTCCTGAAACCACAACCAGATAAGCATTAATCATAACAGAGAATAGGACTGGTCGATCCTACAATGCTTGGCTTGGTTCCTAGAACATTGATAAACCTCAGACAATATATTTATAAAAATATATGAACCTGCCTACCGAATCCTAAGTCATACAACCAACCACCCCTTGACTTAGAACTAGATAGACAGTCAAGAATAGATAAACAGAACACACGAACAGTCCGGATCGTCCCGAAGACCAATCTGTCCATCCGGATAGAATCTAGGTGCGCCCGGCCTAGATGAAGTCCGGCTCAATGGCCCAACGGACTTCCTTACTTGATCCGGCCTTGGGCCTGGATTCAACGACCGAGTAAGCCTCACGCCCAATCCGGTTAGGCCAATGGCCGATCGGACCTTGCGACTCTTACCCTGGCTTAGACGGGCCATGTACTTGTCTCAGCGGACAAGACATGGTCTGATCCCTAAGGAACGGACACGAACTGCCTCAACAGGCACCGCTTGGTACACGCACCCCTTCGGCCTTTAGTACCTCTTGGTCCTCGTACTACTTGGTGATCGTACCACTTGGCGTTCGTAACTCTTGGTTACTCACACCCTTTGGCAACTCACAACCGTTGGTAACTCGTGACCTTTGGCCTCTCTTGCCTCTCGGGACATGCCCAACCGTTTAGCCCAACCGCCCAGCCTATGGTGCGATTTGAACCGACCGTCTAACCGACCAGCGTCTAGGTTAGCGGTTTGGTTATGTCCGGCCAAGTCTAGGAACGTGTCCCTTGGACTGAACCAACACAACCCTTCGTGCATAATCAGAAAGAAGAGAAAGGACCGGATAGAAACAAGAAGAGGAGAAGCGGCTGGGTCTAATGAACCGTCCAGAGCCACGGTGCAATCACAAGGACCGTCCGTTCGGTCTGATGGAGCCATAGCCCACCACGTACCTTCTGAACCATGTCAGGGTTCTCCATGCTCATCTCCTGCTCTCGGTCTCTGTGGGAACCGAAATTCGCACTGTCGATTTCCGTTTAAATAAGGAAACTAGGAAAACCCTAATTTCCTAGAGGACCCGGATATCTGTTAATTACCACACGTCAAGCAATCAGAACACGAGAACAACAACGATAAAAATATGAAATCGAAAAGAGAGCAAAGAAGATCTTATTCCGAATCTGCGTATGAGCGTTTACAACAAGGTATAAGCCTGGGCTCGAGAGCTGTCGGTGAGATTCCTAGTTCTAGCAACCCTAAGACGGCTAAACCTAATTGAGTCGCAGCTCGAAATAACAAAAAACGGAAAATTGCCTAAATTGCTCTAAGTGCTAAGTTTGCTCTGAAAAAGTTCTCCCTTCTGCTCCTCGCCTAGGAGTCCTTATATACTAGCTCCAAGGTCGGTTTACGCTTTTACTCTTCTGCCCTTAAGCCGTCATAGCATAAAAATGGAGATATTCCATTTTTCCCGATCTTCACAATTACCTTCAAAACTTCCGTATTTATCCGCGGAAACTTGACATTTATCCTTCCTCGTGGGCCAAGCGTGAATCATGCTGTGGTTCACGGGCTTTTGGTTAGGAAAAATCGTAGGATGGGCCTCGAGTCGTGTTTTAGGTCCATTTGGGCCGTCTTCCGACTCGACACGTTTACTACGAGTTGTCCGCGGTTTCTAATCCGCGAAGTTTGATCGATGAATTAGAATGGCGGGAAACATGGACTGAGCTTGCTACGGTCTTCGAAAGATAGCATTCGAAGGTTTTGACGAGAATGCAAGAGCTGGTGTCGTATCGACGTTCGGAAAGGTTCAATCGCTACACAGCGACCGAACTTTGGCTCGAGCTCGGTCGCTACGTAGCGACCGAGCGGGACGATCGCTCGGTCCCTACGTAGCGACCGTGCTTTGGCTCGAGCTCGGTCGCTACATAGCGACCGAGCGGGACGATCGCTCAGGTTTGACAAAATTGGTAAGGACTAGAAGGAAACGCTTTTGCTTTGAATTATGCAAAGGTTCGACAATATCCATGGCCCAGTGCATAAAGGGATAGGGCGACGTGATGGAGGAAAGAACTTTGGCCGGTTGTCGGATAGTTGGCGCATGCCTTTGGCATTTTTCGCACTTTCGTGTGAATTTCTCGCAATCTCCGACCATTGTTGGCCAATAGTATCCGTGGCATTTTATTTTCACGGCTAGTGATCTTCTGCCGGAATGGTTGCCGCATGAGCCGGAATGTATTTCCTCCACTACTTTCCTCGCCTTTTCTCCTTCCAGGCACGTCAGGAGTGGTCCGGAGAATCTCCATTTGTAGATTTCGCCGTCCACGGTTACATAGCGTGCGGCCTGTGTTCGGACCTTGCGAGCTGCCCATTTTTCGGCGGGCAGTTGCCCGTCGACAATGTAGTCTCGAATCGTCTGAAACCATGGGGTATCACAGCCGTAATCAGATTGCTCCGATAGTGGTGGTATCGTAATTTCTTCCTCCTTGTCGTCTTGACCCTCTATGAGATTGACAACGACTGGCGGTCCGATACTCGGATGTTCGATGAATTCGACCGGAATTACCCTTTTGAGTCCTGGATCTGAACTTGATGCTAAGGCCGCGAGGGCGTCCGCCTGGACATTCTCGGAACGGGGGATCCGGGTAAGGGCGAAACAGTCGAAGTCTTGAGCTAGACCTTGGACCAGTTTGAGGTACGCGTCCATTCGTTCGTCTCTGGCTTCATACTCTCCGCTGAATTGACTGGCCACTAACTGGGAGTCGCAGTAAGCGTGGAGATTACGTATTTTTAAGCCGTGAGCCAAACGTAGACCTGCGATTAATGCTTCGTATTCAGCCTCGTTGTTTGAGGCATGGAATTCCAGCCTGAACGATTGTTCCAAGATCTCGCTCGTTGGAGATGTGAGACGGATCCCGATACCCGATCCTTGCTTGGATGAGGATCCGTCGACGTGGAGGAGCCAGGTGGAATTTGGTTCCTCATTGGTTATTGCTCCCGTTGGAAGTTCGACCAAGAAGTCTGCGAGCACTTGTGATTTTGCGCTCGTCCTTGGTCGGTATTCGATGTCATACTCGCTCAACTCGACCGCCCACTTAGCCAATTGACCTGATTGACTTGGGCTATGCAAAATTGTCCGTAAGGGAAAAGTCGTGAGCATGACAATCGTGTGGGATTGGAAATATGGTCTTAGTTTTCGGGCCGATGTTACGACCGCGCATGCCAATTTTTCCATCAACGGATACCAAGATTCGGCATCCAGCAAGGTTTTGCTTATGTAGAAAATAGGTTTCTGCTCCCCGCGTTCTTCCCTGATCAAGACTCCGCTTACGGCCGTTGTCGACACCGCGATGTACAAGAATAAATGCTCCCCTTCCACAGGTTTTGCGAGGACTGGAGGAGTAGCTAAATAACGCTTCAGCTGTTGGAAGGCGTTTTTGCACTCTTCCGACGATTCGAATTTATTATTTCCTCGCAGGACGTCGTAGAAGGGCAGGCACTTATCTGTTGATCGTGAAATAAATCGGTTAAGTGCTGCGATTCTGCCGGTCAGTCTTTGGACCTCCCGCTTGTTCTTTGGTGAAGCCATCTCGATTAGTGCGTTGATCTGTTTTGGATTTGCTTCGATTGCCGCGGTATGTGACCAAGTAGCCGAGGAATTCTCCTGATGCCACGGCGAATCTACATTTCGTCGGGTTGAGCTTCATGTTATGGGAATTTAGTTGTGCAAAGCATTCTTCAAGATGTGACACGTGATCTCTTGCTTTGAGGGATTTGACGAGCATGTCGTCGATATAAACTTCCATCATTTTTCCGAGTTGTTTGGAGAACATTCGGTTCACGAGTTGTTGGTAAGTTGCTCCAGCGTTTTTGAGGCCGAAGGGCATTACCTTATAGTAATAAGTTCCGCGATCGGCAATGAACGCAGTCTTCTCACGATCGTCGGGATTCATCCTAATTTGATTATAACCTGAGAAGGCATCCATGAAGGATAAGAGTTCGTTTCCCGCTGTTGCTTCTACCAATCGATCGATATGTGGTAGAGGGAAGCTATCCTTTGGACATGCCTTGTTTAGGTCGGTAAAATCTACGCAAACTCGCCACTTCCCGTTTTTCTTTTTGACTACTACGGGGTTGGCGAGCCAGTCCGGGTATCTTACTTCCGTTATCGACCCAACTTTAAGTAGTTTTTTGACCTCATCGTTTACTGCGGCAGCACGTTCGGGTCCTAGCTTCCGTCTTTTCTGTTTGACGGGTTTGAATGTTGGGTCGGTATTCAGCTCGTGACATGTTATGTTAATGTCGATTCCCAGCATATCTTCCGCAGCCCATGCGAAAGTATTAAGGTTCTTTTTAAGACAGGTTATGAGTTCTGTCCTTAAAGGCTCGTGAAGATTGGCTCCAATTTCGACACAGCGTTCCGGGAAGGCTTCGTCGAGACAGATTGTTACCACGGGTTCGCATGTTGGCTCGCGTTTTTCATCTAGAGCTGCGATGCTGCGAGACTGCCAGAAGAATTCCGCTGAATCCTGACTTCGCGTATCTTTGCTGGAGGTCTTTTTCTCCGCTCTCTTAGGAGTGATTTCGAGGATCGGTTTCTTTCATTTTAGTTCCGCGGTGAAACAAACCTGTGAAACTCTCGGATTTCCCCAAATTACCTCGACTCCGTTAGGGGTCGGGAACTTGAGGCAAAGATGATAGGTTGATGGGATTGCGCGCATGGTGTTCAGCCATGGCGTTCCCATGTTAACGTTGTAAGATGCGGGGCGGTCGACGACTAGAAACTCTGTGACGTTTGTCACGGTTCCGGCTTTGACAGCGAGTCTAATCGATCCATAGGCCATGGTCGTTTCCCCCGAAAGTCCTAGCAGTGGGCTTGGACATTTCGCGACTTCGGATTGATTGATCCCCATCTTTTCAAGAGTGTCTTTGAAGATGATATCGGCCGAGCTGCCGGTATCGATTAGCACTCTAGCGACGTCGATATCTCGAATCGTCAACTCGATAACAAGGCGATCGTTTCGAGGTTTGGCTCGATCGATCGTTTCTGCTCCCTTGAATGAGATGACGTTCGCACACACCGAATCTTGCATACCGTTCCTGATCGTTGAGTGGCTTTTGCGGGTTAGATTGATCCGTAAGGCCCCCTCCTTCTAGCGCCAAACTATGGGAACCGAAATTCGCACTGTCGATTTCCGTTTAAATAAGGAAACTAGGAAAACCCTAATTTCCCAGAGGACCCGGATATCTGTTAATTACCACACGTCAAGCAATCAGAACACGAGAACAACAACGATAAAAATATGAAATCGAAAAGAGAGCAAAGAAGATCTTATTCTGAATCTGCGTATGAGCGTTTACAACAAGGTATAAGCCAGGGCTCGAGAGCTGTCGGCGAGATTCCTAGTTCTAGCAACCCTAAGACGGCTAAACCTAATTGAGTCGCAGCTCGAAATAACAAAAACGGAAAATTGCCTAAATTGCTCTAAGTGCTAAGTTTGCTCTGAAAAAGTTCTCCCTTCTGCTCCTCGCCTAGGACTCCTTATATACTAGCTCCAAGGTCGGTTTACGCTTTTACTCTTCTGCCCTTAAGCCGTCATAGCATAAAAATGGAGATATTCCATTTTTCCCGATCTTCACAACTATCTTC
Source organism: Brassica napus (assembly GCF_020379485.1). Lineage (NCBI taxonomy): Eukaryota > Viridiplantae > Streptophyta > Magnoliopsida > Brassicales > Brassicaceae > Brassica > Brassica napus. The sequence continues at coordinate 975,323 of NW_026014623.1, forward strand.
AAAACTTCCGTATTTATCCACGGAAACTTGACATTTATCCTTCCTCGTGGGCCAAGCGTGAACCATGCTGTGGTTCACGGGCTTTTGGTTAGGAAAAATCATAGGATGGGCCTCGAGTCGTGTTTTAGGTCCCTTTGGGCCGTCTTCCGACTCGGCACGTTTACTACGAGTTGTCCGCGGTTTCTAATCCGCGAAGTTTGATCGATGAATTAGAATGGCAGGAAACATGGACTGAGCTTGCTACGGTCTTCGGGAGATAGCATTCGAAGGTTTTGACGAGAATGCAAGAACTGGTGTCGTATCGACGTCCGGAAAGGTTCGATCGCTACGTAGCGACCGAGCTTTGGCTCGAGCTCGGTCGCTACGTAGCGACCGAGCGGGATGATCGCTTGGTCGCTACGTAGCGACCGAGCTTGGCTGAGCTCGGTCGCTACGTAGCGACCGAGCGGGACGATCGCTCGGTCGCTACGTAGTGACCTGTTTCGAGGCTTCGTCGGACATCTTGACTCTTTCTTCCGTAAAGCTTTTTCGTAAGAAAGAGTCTATTTTGAAAAGTACTCTTCGGAGAAATTCTTATTTTCTTCCTCGGATGTTTTGGATGTTAAATTTGTCGTAACCGTTTTTGACCCCAACAGTCTCCCATACTTGATCGGAGGTTGCTTCACAAACGATCAGATCGCCGGAAACCTAACCACCACACAATCGGCCTTGCTTTGGCCGGAAACTCTCTCTCTCTTTCTTTCTCTCTCTCTACGATTTCTCTGGGACTTTTACTCTGGATTGGATGCATGAAATCGACAGAGAGGACCCCATATTAATAGAAAACGAGGGGGTAAGTCTTGCCCCATGAACAGGCATGACTGGCCAGCGGATAGGCACAATCGGCCAAGGATTACACCCTCTCGGCCGCATGTGCCCCTTCGCCAATACCGCATGGGTTTGGGTCGGACAGAGGCCCAATGCCTTACCCAACTCTTCTGAACTTAGCCCACGGCCTTGTCCCAAGCCCCACAGTCCATGACCTCATGACCGGACCTCCCATGGCCTGCCATCGGCCCGGACCCAAACCATCGGACCGAAACCCGAACGGACCGTCCAGCTGAGATGAGCTGATCCCCAGCTGCCTCAGCTGAGTGAGCTAGTAGTCCAGCTAGTGGAGCTGACCTTGTAGTGTCCGAACTGCAGGGAGCTTAACCTAGCTCCGTTGAGCTGGTCGAGCTACCCGCTCCATTCGTCCAGCTACCATCTTGCTCGGTCTAGCTGACTCTCGACTTGTGTAAGGTTAAGTCTAAGTTTCCTTACGTCCCTAATCTTCTTATCCGGCCATGGAATGTTTGCCTTGATGTCTTAAGACTGGCTAGTACGTTCCCTCGAACCATGGCCGTCCCAATGATCCTATTCAGGATCCGGGATGTTACAGTCCTAGAGTCCGTTTCTTTGGCTCCGGCCGAGATGGCAGAGCCGAAGTTGAGCATTTCCGAGAGAGGACCATGGTCGCAGTACAACCAAGTCTGATTTTGACCTACGGTTGAGAATGATCAAGTCCAGTAATGGACGAGGATCAGGCCACGACCTATTCGGAGATGGACCTATGGTCGGGGTGAAACGGTCGAGTCCCTGAGTGGACCAGGACCGGAATACGATCACGTCCATAAATGGACCAGGATCAAATTATGACAAAGTCCAGTAAATGACAGAAGTCAAGTCTGAGGCGTTCTTAGTCTGAAAAGGTTGTGGCTGGTTAAGGGGATGATCCAGTACGTTGTGGCTGAGGTCATGAACCTTATTGTCCATGAAGGACAAAAGAACCATAAGAATCTGTTAGGATACGTTGTAGGACGAGCAGCATAAAGATTGGAACGAGTTTGTGAGGACTTGACTGGTACATCGAGTGGCGTGGGGATTGGCCAAATCTACTATGGCTCAAGTATGCAGCATGTTCCTAGGGACTGGTTATGATCTAGTCCTGGACTATTATCAGAGAAGGAATAAAATCTGAAGAAGATGATATTCAAAAGAAAGACATAGACTTGTTGGACACTAAGACCGCAACCTGGAGAGTTCGGTCAGTAACACAAGGAATGTCTTTGGATGGATTTAGAAGTACCACTTGAATGGATGCTTGATGGACCCTCGACTGTGGTCGAATTTGACAAGTTAGGGTGCCATAAGCTAAACGAAAAAGGACCACTTGATAGGATTTTTGTGGTTAAATCCTTATCAAGTGGGGGAGACTTCTACAACGATGGTCAAAGGAATTTGATCATCGAAGTGGTCAATTGGTGGATCTGAATCAAGCTTGTTATATTCCCTGATCAAGACTAGAATAAGTCGGTTGGAATATTTTGTCTTGGGACAAGATTTAATCACCACCGGATTCGAGGACGGATCCATTTAAAGTGGGGGAGACTTGTAACATCCGCGATCCTTGATAAGGACCGTCGGGACGGCCATTGTCATGTCCCCGATCCTGGATAGGATCGTCCGGACGGACTGCGGTGCGAGGAAACGCACCGTTCAGGTCATATGACCTAAAGACAAGTATATCATGGCCTGAAGGTAAGTTTAAGGGCATCAGGAAGCTAAGGAATAGCTAATCCAAGAAGGAGACTAGTATAAAGGACCTATACAACGTGTATCGCAGCTGGGTGATACGAGCAAGAAGCTCAACCAGCTGGATGGAGCTCACTTGGAGCTCAACTAGAGTGTGTCAGCTCCCTGAGCTGGATGGACTAGCTCACTCAGCTGGGTCTGCTGGGGATAAGCTCAACTCAGCTGGACTGAGTGTTCGAGTCTTGGGCAGTTGGTTCGGGTCTGGACAATGACCAGGCAATGTGGATGACCCATGTGTACCAATGGGCTGGAGGGCTCTTGTGGTTGGGTCATGGGCGTGTGCAATCAGTCTGGGCCTTGTTTGGACTTGTCCAGGAGTGGATTGGCAAGCCCAGGGAGTCTGGAAACTGCCTGGGGCGAATGGGTATAATCTGGACCATTGATTAAATCAATGGCCAGAAATAATAGAGAAAGGGTGCAACCTTTGGAAAGGTAACTGCCCCTTCCTCTATAAATGGCAGGTAAGTCCGTGCCTTTGCGGGCACGCCAGGGCTTCCTTCTACACCCTGAAACACAAAGAATCCAGAGAAAAATACAGAGAGTTGGTCGGATTCCCAATCCAAGACCCATGGTGGTGTGAAGGCCATAAAGAGACAGTTTTGAGGCAGATCAAGGGGGAAGTTGAGAACGACCCTCTGAACGGTTTTGATCATTGTTAACAACACCCAAAGCCTTATCTGGAGCCTGTGAACACACGCAAATGGTTAGGAAAGGAGGGAGTTGGCCGGAATCCATTCCCAAGTGCCAATGCAACCTTAAAGGGAGATTGGTGTGGAAAGCAGTTTCATGGGAAACAAAGAGGGAAGTGATGCACGACCCTTGGATGGTGATTGATCATGGATGAACATGTCTAAGGCTTCCTCTGTGTCTTGGGAACACCCGCAATTGGTTACGAGAGAAGGGGGAAGGCTTGACTCCACTCTCAAAAGCATGAACAACCTTGAAGATGGATGCAGTATAGAAACTGGTTTCATGGATGTTCCATGGAAGGAGTGATGGGCACGAACCATGGTTAGATCTTATCAATACTGGGAGTATGTGATAAGGGTTTGATGAAGGCGTGCTAGGAGGAGCATGGACGCCCCTGATGAGGTAACAGGTGGGGACTGCAGACCATCGGACATAGTCTGGTACGCTATGGGCAGATCTGGTCCTGCAGTTACACCTTACTCTGTTTTATGATTATTAATCATATTATTCCTTCTTCTTATGATTGAGATTGATGATTAGACATAGTAGCACTAAACCATGGCTTTGCCGGTTCAGAAGAACCCTCCATGGCCTTGGTTTGGCAGCTAAGTCCGGATCTCCTACTTCCTGATGGATTTATGGCGATCTGACTTTGGAATCCTCTTAGTGGTGAATTATCATGAATTATCATGGTATTTGGGGATTTTTATCTGATTGATTTCGAGATGGTCAAGGTGGCCGGTGGGGCTGTTCTAGGTCGAGATCCATAGGATCGAGATCGATGTGGGAACCGAAATTCACACTGTCGATTTCCGTTTAAATAAGGAAACTAGGAAAACCCTAATTTCCCAGAGGTCCCGGATCTCTGCGAGAGCCAACGACAAGTGATCGAATATATGCGGAAATCATGAAAAGATAACAAACGAGTTTAGAGAAAACAGTAGATCTTATTTCGAGTCCGCGTAAGAGCGTTGCGATCATTACAAGAGAATACAAAGGCTTTGGCCGCAGGGGCCGTCAGCGAGTTACCTAGTTCTAGAAACATAAAACCCTAATCCTAGTTGAGTCGCAGCTTGATAACAAAGGACGAAAAAGATATCTAAAAGGCTTAGATTGATTTCGGACTGAACCTTGTTAAAGGCTGCCTACGTACCCCTTTCGAGGATCAAGCCGAACGTAGTTCAATTGATAGAGCTGGACAAGAGATCGAACTGCCTGGGCGAGTTCGTCTAGTAATTGAGTGCCAGTCATAGAAACCGAACTTGTCGAGAATAAGCCTAAAGTTTCTAAGTGCAGAGAATTCCGAATCTAAAAAGCTCCCCCCTCTTGCTCCTCGCCTAGGACTCCTTATATACTAGCTCCAAGGTCGGTTTACGCTTTTACTCTTCTGCCCTTAAGCCGTCATAGCATAAAAATGGAGATATTCCATTTTTCCCGATCTTCACAATTATCTTCAAAACTTCCGTATTTATCCGCGGAAACTTGACATTTATCCTTCCTTGTGGACCAAGCGTAAACCAGGCTGTGGTTTACGGGCTTTTGATTAGGAAAATCGTAGGATGGGCCTCGAGTCGTGTTTTAGGTCCCTTTGGGCCGTCTTCCGACTCGACACGTTTACTACGAGTTTTCCGCGGTTTCTAATCCGCGAAGTTTGATCGATGAATTAGAATGGCGGGAAACATGGACTGAGCTTGCTACGGTCTTCGGGAGATAGCATTCGAAGGTTTTGACGAGAATGCAAGAACTGGTGTCGTATTGACGTTCGGAAAGGTTCAATCGCTACACAGCGACCGAACTTTGGCTCGAGCCCGGTCGCTTCGTAGCGACCGAGCTTTGGCTCGAGCTCGGTCGCTACGTAGCGACCGAGCGGGACGATCGCTCGGTCGCTACGTAGCGACCGAGCTTGGCTGAGCTCGGTCGCTACGTAGCGACCGAGCTTTGGCTCGAGCTCGGTCGCTACGTAGCGACCGAGCGGGACGATCGCTCGGTCGCTACGTAGCGACCGAGCTTTGGCTCGAGCTCGGTCGCTACGTAGCGACCGAGCGGGACGATCGCTCGGTCGCTACGTAGCGACCGAGCTTTGGCTCGAGCTCGGTCGCTACGTAGCGACCGAGCGGGACGATCGCTCGGTCGCTACGTAGCGACCGAGCTTGGCTGAGCTCGGTCGCTACGTAGCGACCGAGCGGGACGATCGCTCGGTCGCTACGTAGCGACCGAGCTTTGGCTCGAGCTCGGTCGCTACGTAGCGACCGAGCGGGACGATCGCTCGGTCGCTACGTAGCGACCGAGCTTTGGCTCGAGCTCGGTCGCTACGTAGCGACCGAGCGGGACGATCGCTCGGTCGCTACGTAGCGACCGAGCTTGGCTGAGCTCGGTCGCTACGTAGCGACCGAGCTTTGGCTCGAGCTCGGTCGCTACGTAGCGACCGAGCGGGACGATCGCTCGGTCGCTACGTAGCGACCGAGCGGGACGATCGCTCGGTCGCTACGTAGCGACCGAGCGAGACGGATGCTCGGTCGCTACGTAGCGACCGAGCTTGGCTCGAGCTCGGTCGCTACGTAGCGACCGAGCTGTGTGCATGCTTGGTCGCCGCGTATCGATCGAGCTTGGCTTGTCCGCGGTCTGATTTCCATACTCGAGCTTGTCCGCGGCCGATTTGGATACATGTCCGTTGCCTTCGGACAATCGGTATTTAGTGGTTCGATTGAGATTTGGACGATATTTTACTGCAAGGCTGTTCGTAAAGATATCTTTACGAAGATTACTTTTCGTAAAAACGGTTATGCTGATTTTTACGGACTTTCAGACATTGATTCCGTCGTGACCGATTTTGACCCCAACAGTTAGCCCCCCAGCTCGTTAGAATCATGAGCTTCTAGCGTGAGGTTCTAGCGAGTGGCTTGGCAAGTTAGGCAAGTTAGGTGAGTTAGGCGGAATTAATGGTTGAAAAGGTCTGTGGTAAGTGATCTTCTCGCTCTCCTAAAAGTAGAAAACGCGATAAGATTGGGGCTGCGCCTTATGACGGCTGCCTACGTACCCTTGTTGAAGGGATCAAGCCTTTCGTAGTTCATCTTGGAGTTAAGGTTCTTATGACTAGTTTTCCAGTAGGACCTTTATGGTCTAGTTTTTATGTAGCGGTTATAAGGCGTGTTGCTGCCGATGGCATTTTGTATGGGTGTAGAGGGAAGACTACGAGTTGTCGTCTCGTAATCTAACTCTGTGTGAATTGCCATATCCATAATCTGTTTCGAGAGTTTTCCGCAGTGTGTAAACTTGCGGGATTTTCTGAAGACGTTCGAATATTGGCAAAGAGACAAATTTTGGGATCTCGTATCAGGGTGTTTGATACTATGCCTAGAGATGTTAGAGACCAGTGCGCTGGGTTTAGGGCAAGACCTAGGTTTACTCCTGGTTTTAGAGGGTGCGATGACTAATTCGACTTACGTATCCCGTTTCAGTTTCATCCTGATTCCATACCGATTTAAAGTCCGCGATAGGTTCTCGGCTTATACGACTTGTATGGTTGGAATCGAGCATCTCTCCGGAGACCGGAAGTGCTGGACCAAAATTTCGGATTTCTTTTATAGCGCTATTATCCTTGTGTCGGATGTAAGAGAGTCATCTTCTACGAGATGGCTAAGTCTGTTTAGGACGTTAAGAGTTTGTTGTGATCAGCAACAAACTTAATGGTAAAAATTACTATTTTGAGTCTTCGCGAAGAATATGTTTTGAGAAGATGTTAGTGCGTATGACTGTCTGGTCTTCCATGAAGGTGTTTTTATCGAGGAAGGAAATTTCGTCGAAGAACTAATCTTCAGGCGTCCGCGACGTCTCGCGATGCTGAAGATTTGTTATTCTTTCGTATGCCACGTTTCGTGCTTGAAATGTTCGCGGGCTTTGAAGATATTTCGCGATGTTGCGAGGGTTTAGTATTAGCCCTGTGTTTGAGAAACATTCTGGTTTGACTAAGAATGTTCGCAGCCAAAAATTGTTGTTCCTGCTCGGATGCTAATAGTTTTGTTTGCGATCGAGGAATTATGACTGAGGTGTCGTGTAAATTTGTCCATGGGAACAAGTGTTTTCCTTCATGGTGCTTTGTGAAGAGTTGGCCTTCCGAGATGTATTTCGTGCATTTTTTAGGATGTTTCGTATAGCTCTAGAAGCTTTGTTACGAATTTTTCCTTACATGCCGCGTATTGTGGTTAAAACGTTGCGGGCTTAAAGTGAATTGTGGAGCGTATTGAACTTGGTCAATTTTCGAAAAGTTTAGATTTTCCGTTAACCGTTTGGTTGTTAGGACTTAGTTTCGTTATGAAGAATTTATCATATGATTTCCGATTGTGGGCTATACGATAATTTATCATATCATATAACCGATTTTACGAAGGTCGTAAATCAGTGATATGTATACATATGTCAAAGTAGCATTGTTTCTGCGGGTTCTACGAGAAACGTTCCCGCTGTGATTTTGATCTTAGGTGAAAGTTGCTTGGCGTTACCCATGGAGTATTACCGAAGTTTATTTCAATACGATCTAGTCGCGGAACGTTTTTCATAGGTTTTTCGAGAGGATTCTCATGACACATTTGTTTCTTGAAAGAATTGGTCAACCAGAAGTGGATCTAGCTAACCATCGGGAGGAAAGTGCTCCTTTTAATGTGCACGATGCTACATATATTCTCGAGTTTTCTTCGTCGCAAATGTTTTCGATACTTTTCCGTGACTTACTTGGTACAACGGAAACTGAAAGAAATGCTTTGGTGATTGAAGATTTCTCGCCGCTAAGTTTAAAACGAAACTGGCTTTCTGAAGCCGGAAAAGGCTTCAATACTTTGGCTAATCGTCGAGTTTCAGTTTGATATTGGTACAAGTTTTCTGTACGCATGATTGCGACAAGAAATGATGTATAGTTTTTGAGATTATGTTCATGATCGTCTGGATATGTTGCTAGCGTTTAGACGAATATTAAGATTGTCGTTTGCCTATTCTTGACGATTTGCAGAAGTTTTTGAAGTTTGGGAGTATACGAGTATAGTATACGTACCTACTCCCCCCTTTTTTTTTACGAAAGAAAAACGGTTGAACCGATACTTTGAAGGGTTGTGTACGTTTCCTCTCCTGATGTTTGGAATGATCGATAATTCGGGACGATTTATAGACGACGCTTGGACTGTGATTTGGTTGTTTCCACGTTGACGACTTGGGATATGTCGGTTCCGAGAAAATTGCCAGAAACGAATCGGTTTTAAGACGACGTTCATGTCTCTAACTTTTTCTCTCTTTAGGAAGCGAGCTTGATATGCGTGGCGATCATTTCTCGACTTTCGGAGAGTTTAGATCGGTTTGCAAGATTTGGATGAACAATTATGGGACAATATATCGAGACAGGAAAAATCGCTTAAAACTTAGTTCGCTAGACTATCCGCCTAGGTTTTACGTTCCCTAAAGTTCTATCGCAGCCTCAAAGTAATTTCCTACGAAAATTCCAAGTCTGATTTCAAAAATTTCAAGTCGGAAATACCTTAGTTCTCTCGAAGATGCAGTTTTGTCCCTTCTCAGTTTTGCGTGCTCATTTCTGTTTCCTATTCTCGTGTATGTTCGCCATTTCCGATATTGGTGTTTATCCTTTGAAACTTGACATTTATCTTCCGAACTTGACTGTTATCTTCTCCTTAGATAAGACGTCGATTTTTTTTTAAAAAGGTCAAACGTAATCGTATAGTTAAGGCGGCTAAGGTGTTAAGTTAACCATTGCCGTTTTATACGATTAATCTGAATCCATGCGAGAAAATAGGTCTTTGCGGTTTTTTTTTTATATCGTAAAGTCTCAATGGTAACTTCAATCGAGGCGAAACAAGAGACGTTTCGATCGAGATTCGAAAGTGAACGCAAAGATGGAGGTAGGGTGAGCAGAAACAAGCCAAGGAGTTTAGGATGAGGTTTACTTGTTTTTGTCGTAAAATCTCAACGGAAACTCCGATTGAGACGAAACCAAAAGCGTTTCGATGAGAATTCAAAGGAGAACGCAAAGGAGGACCCCTTTGAGGCCTGACAGGTTGCTATAGCGAGTGAGGATGTCATCTCGGTCGCTATAGCGAGTGGAAGGGAGCCGAGACGAGTCCCACTTGTTTTCGTCGTAAAATCTCAACGGAAACTCCGATTGAAACGAAACGAAAAGCATTTTGAAGAGGATTCAAAGGAGAACGCAAAGGAAGAACCCTTTGAGGACTTACAGGTCGCTACGTAGCGACTGACAGTCTGACAGGTCGCTACGTAGCGAATGGAAGCAAGCCAAGAAGCGTCCTACTTGTTTTCGTCGTAAAATCTCAACGGAAACTCCGATTGAGACGAAACAAAAAGCATTTCGAAGAGGATTCAAAGGAGAACGCAAAGGAAGAACCCTTTGAGGACTTACAGGTCGCTACGTAGCGACTGACAGTCTGACAGGTCGCTAAGTAGCGAATGGAAGCAAGCCGAGAAGCGTCCTACTTGTTTTCGTCGTAAAATCTCAACGGAAACTCCGATTGAGACGAAACGAAAAGCGTTTCGACGAGGATTCAAAAGACAACCCAAAGGAGGACCTTTCTGAGGCCTTACAGGTCGCTACGTAGCGACTGACAGTCTGACAGGTCGCTACGTAGCGAGTGGAAGCAAGCCGAGAAGATTCCCACTTGTGTTCGTCGTAAAATCTCAACGGAAACTCCGATTGAGACGAAACGAAAAGCGTTTCGACGAGGATTCAAAAGAGAACCCAAAGAAGGACCTTTCTGAGGCCTTACAGGTCGCTACGTAGCGACTGACAGTCTGACAGGTCGCTACGTAGCGAGTGGAAGCAAGCCGAGAAGATTCCCACTTGTGTTCGTCGTAAAATCTCAACGGAAACTCCGATTGAGACGAAACGAAAAGCGTTTCGACGAGGATTCAAAAGAGAACCCAAAGAAGGACCTTTCTGAGGCCTTACAGGTCGCTACGTAGCGACTGACAGTCTGACAGGTCGCTACGTAGCGAGTGGAAGCAAGCCGAGAAGATTCCCACTTGTGTTCGTCGTAAAATCTCAACGGAAACTCCGATTGAGACGAAACGAAAAGCGTTTCGATGAGGATTCAAAAGAGAACCCAAAGGAGGACCTTTCTGAGGCCTTACAGGTCGCTATGTAGCGAGTGGAGAGTTGGCTTGAGCTCGGTCACTACGTAGCGACCGAGCAGCGTGTGCGTGCTCGGTCGCTACGTAGCGACCGAGCAGTGTGCGTGCTCGGTCGCTACGTAGCGACCGAGCAGTGTGCGTGCTCGGTCGCTACGTAGCGACCGAGCAGCGTCTGTGCTCGGTCGCTACGTAGCGACCGAGCTGTGTAATCGTTTTATTGTGTTTCCTTTTTCCGCGATTAACGTAGGGGTTTTTCAGCGGTTTTTTGGGAGAACAAGTTTTATCCTTCCGAAATGTTTTCGGAAAACGTGTTTTGGTAAAACCCTTATGCATCGAGATTTGTTTACGGGGTTTTGATAAGATTTATCGTTTCCCTTCTTGTTTACAGGGAGGAATCGCGAGCTTGTTTTAGTGCTCTTCCTGTGGCGGAAGGTCGCGACTAAGTTTTCGATTTTGTTGAAAACTACGGCGTTTGCGTAAGCGTTGGCCATAGGAGCAGTCAGTGCTGCGAGTTTGTCTTTCATATATCCAAACATCGTTTCGATCAAGCGTTTTGTGGCCATGAGTAAGAGTAATCCGTAACCCCCCCTCCTTCTAGCGCCAAACTGTGGGAACCGAAATTCGCACTGTCGATTTCCGTTTAAATAAGGAAACTAGGAAAACCCTAATTTCCCAGAGGTCCCGGATCTCTGCGAGAGCCAACGACAAGTGATCGAATATATGCGGAAATCATGAAAAGATAACAAACGAGTTTAGAGAAAACAGTAGATCTTATTTCGAGTCCGCGTAAGAGCGTTGCGATCATTACAAGAGAATACAAAGGCTTTGGCCGCAGGGGCCGTCAGCGAGTTACCTAGTTCTAGCAACATAAAACCCTAATCCTAGTTGAGTCGCAGCTCGATAACAAAGGACGAAAAAGATATCTAAAAGGCTTAGATTGATTTCGGACTGAACCTTGTTAAAGGCTGCCTACGTACCCCTTTCGAGGATCAAGCCGAACGTAGTTCAATTGATAGAGCTGGACAAGAGATCGAACTGCCTGGGCGAGTTCGTCTAGTAATTGAGTGCCAGTCATAGAAACCGAACTTGTCGAGAATAAGCCTAAAGTTTCTAAGTGCAGAGAATTCCGAATCTAAAAAGTTCCCCCCTCTTGCTCCTCGCCTAGGACTCCTTATATACTAGCTCCAAGGTCGGTTTACGCTTTTACTCTTCTGCCCTTAAGCCGTCATAGCATAAAAATGGAGATATTCCATTTTTCCCGATCTTCACAATTATCTTCAAAACTTCCGTATTTATCCGCGGAAACTTGACATTTATCCTTCCTTGTGGACCAAGCGTAAACCAGGCTGTGGTTTACGGGCTTTTGATTAGGAAAATCGTAGGATGGGCCTCGAGTCGTGTTTTAGGTCCCTTTGGGCCGTCTTCCGACTCGACACGTTTACTACGAGTTTTCCGCGGTTTCTAATCCGCGAAGTTTGATCGATGAATTAGAATGGCGGGAAACATGGACTGAGCTTGCTACGGTCTTCGGGAGATAGCATTCGAAGGTTTTGACGAGAATGCAAGAACTGGTGTCGTATTGACGTTCGGAAAGGTTCAATCGCTACACAGCGACCGAACTTTGGCTCGAGCCCGGTCGCTTCGTAGCGACCGAGCTTTGGCTCGAGCTCGGTCGCTACGTAGCGACCGAGCGGGACGATCGCTCGGTCGCTACGTAGCGACCGAGCTTGGCTGAGCTCGGTCGCTACGTAGCGACCGAGCGGGACGATCGCTCGGTCGCTACGTAGCGACCGAGCTTGGCTGAGCTCGGTCGCTACGTAGCGACCGAGCTTTGGCTCGAGCTCGGTCGCTACGTAGCGACCGAGCGGGACGATCGCTCGGTCGCTACGTAGCGACCGAGCTTTGGCTCGAGCTCGGTCGCTACGTAGCGACCGAGCGGGACGATCGCTCGGTCGCTACGTAGCGACCGAGCTTTGGCTCGAGCTCGGTCGCTACGTAGCGACCGAGCGGGACGATCGCTCGGTCGCTACGTAGCGACCGAGCTTGGCTGAGCTCGGTCGCTACGTAGCGACCGAGCGGGACGATCGCTCGGTCGCTACGTAGCGACCGAGCTTTGGCTCGAGCTCGGTCGCTACGTAGCGACCGAGCGGGACGATCGCTCGGTCGCTACGTAGCGACCGAGCTTTGGCTCGAGCTCGGTCGCTACGTAGCGACCGAGCGGGACGATCGCTCGGTCGCTACGTAGCGACCGAGCTTGGCTGAGCTCGGTCGCTACATAGCGACCGAGCTTTGGCTCGAGCTCGGTCGCTACGTAGCGACCGAGCGGGACGATCGCTCGGTCGCTACGTAGCGACCGAGCGGGACGATCGCTCGGTCGCTACGTAGCGACCGAGCGAGACGGATGCTCGGTCGCTACGTAGCGACCGAGCTTGGCTCGAGCTCGGTCGCTACGTAGCGACCGAGCTGTGTGCATGCTTGGTCGCTGCGTATCGATCGAGCTTGGCTTGTCCGCGGTCTGATTTCCATACTCGAGCTTGTCCGCGGCCGATTTGGATACATGTCCGTTGCCTTCGGACAATCGGTATTTAGTGGTTCGATTGAGATTTGGACGATATTTTACTGCAAGGCTGTTCGTAAAGATATCTTTACGAAGATTACTTTTCGTAAAAACGGTTATGTTGATTTTTACGGACTTTCAGACATTGATTTCGTCGTGACCGATTTTGACCCCAACAATCGATTCTTGGAATTCTGACTTGACCATTCTCTTAGTTAAGATTTATCATGAATTGTCATGAATTTTACTTGATTTTTGAAGCAGGTTTGCTTGGGGTCGAAATTGCACATGAGGGCATATTGGGGTCAGATCCTTGTGTTAGGATATCTGATCATATGTTTGTGTGCTGGAACATATTGTCACTTATGATATTGATCATAAGGAATTGCTGGTTATCAACCTTGGTGTTGGTAAGGCAGGCCGTGTGTGATCTGATCATGGGCAAGGATGGACGACTTGATCCTTGGATGATGGATCATCGTGTCTGATCTGATTGATCAAAGGATGCACCGGTGGTAAGAGCAACACTAATCAGGTTCAGTGGGACATGGTTCCATGACTGATTAGGAAGTATGAAGACTCATCAGTTCTGAGTCATGTGGGGTTGTTGGTTGATTGACTCAGGATCTGATGGGTATTGTTAGTCCATGAGCTGGACTTGGTATCATAAGTTGATAAGGCAAAAGGATGTGGGACAGTGCATGAGCCGGTAAGGGCCAGATGCATGTCCTTAGCTGTTTAAAGACTTCTCAAGGGTTACTTATGTTTGTGGGGATGGTTGGCTGAATGACTAAGTACCTAAGGGAGCTGGACGCAGTATATGGCAGCTGGCCATAGCTCGGTCCTAGCTCAGTTCGAGTGTGACAGCTCGATCAGCTGGTTTATGAGTTCATTCAGCTAGAGTAGCTGGGCCGATGAGCTAACAAGCTCTGTGGGTGTGGCAAAGGTATGATCTAGCAATGTTGCATAGATCTAGATAGAATGGTTAGGGGAATGGAACCTCAGATTTGTATGCCTTGATTTGGGTTCGGGATTGACCTTGGAGCTAGCTGGTAGTTGAGTATACTAACCATTAGCCGAGGTGATTCGACCAGACAAGTATTATATTGGTTATAGACCAATGGTTAAGTAGATACTATTCCGCTGTGCATAAGTTGAAAGGATCTAGCTAGGAAATGACTAAGGTAGTCTTGAGCTAGGATCTGAGTTAGCCCTCTCCAATGGGCGATATTTTAAATAAAGGGCAAAAGTTTAGAGGTTTGGTCCGGGTATGGACTGAGCGACGTGAGGCATCGACCGCGGCCTAGTCGGCCGGGATCGGGTCTTACAAGTTGGTATCAGAGCATGCTTGATCCTGTTACGGACAGTGCTCAAGGATGTTGAGTTCCAAACCGAAATTATTTCTGAAAACTATGATGACTTGGAACCTTAGCTGTGGTGAGCCAAGTGAGAGTTGAGGTAAGATTGGTTTCATGCTTGTGAACGGGGAAGTTCCAAGATGAGCCGGCTTAACCAAGATACACTCTTCCACGGCAAGACCCTGAAAACATAAAGGTTAGTTTATCTTGTTATTTAGGAATAGTAGACGGATTGGATGATGGACGCAATGTAAGATCTTTGTATGGACGACCTGGACAAGGGAAGTCACATGGACCAGAGAGTGGCTTAGGTTGAAAGAAACGTGCAGCACTCTCTTGGAGGTAAATGTTATCCCTTGGTGGCCGTTCAAAACAAGTGAGCATATGCAATGTTCATGTTAGTCTAAGGGAGACGCTACATGGCTAGTACATGAGTGGGCTTGTGATCAGATGGATCAGCTTGGACTCAGTGTAAGTCAAGGTAGGATTCCTTAAGATTGAGTGAATGGAATGGATCAATTCCAAGAGGAATTGGAAACACGATGTTAAGTATCTTAGTATGATGAGGATTGAGCTATACTATAAACACTTTTGTGAATGGTATGTGACGTTCACAGATGTGTGATGCTTTGGAGAATGGTATGGGACATTTTCAAAATGTGTGATCAAACCGAGATCCTACTCATCTAAGCACTTAATGATCGGTGGTGTGGAAACACATTATTTGATACTGGAGCTACACATAGTTTTGTGGTCCAAGTATGATTGGAAAAGGTTTGTTCCAGTATGGAACATGGGATGGTCCTGAACGAGTGAGTGCGGCCAGCGGGAAAGTTATGAACTCACTCGGTCTGGTTAAGGACATCCCTGTGGTGATCTTGGATAGGCCGATGCTTATAGATCTGATTGTTGTCCCCCTCAAGCATCATGAAGTGATCTTGGGCATGGACTAGTTGGGAAAGTATCGGGCAACTCTAGATTGTCACCGGGGAAGGGTGCAACTTGAGAACGAGTTTGGACCCCCGATTAAGTACCAAGGAATCAAGCCAACCTCTTGTAGTTTGGTGGTTTCAGCAGTCCAAGTAGAACGGATGCTTGGAAATGGTTGTGAGGCCATTTTTTGGCTACCATTTACACTGATGAGGTTGTAGGGGCCTGTGACCCAGAGGGTATACCGTTGGTTCGGGAATTTCAGGATGTGTTTGGGGCACTACAGGGCATTCCCCCTGATAGGGCTGACCCATTCATCATTGAATTGGAACCTGGAATGGCCCCATTATCTAAAAGTCCATATAGAATGGCACCAGCTGAGATGGCTGAGCTGAAGTCGATCAAGTCCAGTGAGGGATGAGGATCGCAGCACAACCAAGTCGGAGATTGACCTATAGTTGGGGTGAGACGGTTGAGTCCTGGAGTGGACCAGAACCGCAATATGATCAAGTCCGTCAAAGGATGAGGATCAGGACACGACCTATTCGGAGATGGGCCTATGGTCGGATTGAAAATGGTTGAGTCCCTGAGTGGACCGGGACCGGAATGTGATCGAGTCCATGAAAGGACCAGGATCAGATTATGACGAAGTCCAGTAATGGACAGAGTCAAGATGAGGCGGTTTAGTCTAGTATGGACTAAGGTCGCAATATGGCCAAGCTGGGAGAGGCTGTGGCCGGTTAAGGAATGATCCAGTAATTGGTTACTGGAATCATAAACCTTATTGTCCAGGAAGGACTTAAGGGAACAGAACAATCTGTTAGGACTCATGGTAGAGTAAGCAGCCTAAAGATTGGAACATTTTCACTAGGACTTGGCTGGTGCATTGAATGGCTTGGAGATTGGTTGAATCTACTAAAACTTGAGTACTCAGTATGTTCCTAGGTACTGAATTTGATCTAGTCATGGAACTGAAGTGTTCTACATGGACTTGGTGTCTACTAGGAACGCAACCTGGAGAGTTGGGTCAGTGACATAGGTCATGTCTTTGTATTGGTGCTTGATGGACCACTTGATAAGATTTTGGGTCAAATATCTATTAAGGGGGGAGACTTGTTGTGTATATAATGACCAAGACGTGGTCAGTGAGAAGGAACAAGGTGGGAGATGCATCGAATTGGTTAGAAACAACCAATCGAGCATGCTCCATGTTCCGGGTACAAAGGAGTTCGGATGGAACCTTTGTCATGAGAGAAGAGGTTAACACCACTGGATTCGAGGATGAATCCTTCGTAAGTGGGGGAGACTTGTCATGTCCCCGATCCTGGATAGGATCGTCCGGACGGACTGCGGTGCGAGGAAACGCACCGTTCAGGTCATATGACCTAAAGACAAGTATATCATGGCCTGAAGGTAAGGTTAAGGGCATCTGGAAGCTAAGGCATAGCTAATCCAAGAAGGAGACTAGTATAAAGGAGCTATAGAACATGTATCGCAGCTGGGTGATACGAGCAAGAAGCTCAACCAGCTGGCTGGAGCTCACTTGGAACTCAACTAGAGTGTGTCAGCTCCCTGAGCTGGATGGAATAGCTCACTCAGCTGGGACAGTTGGGGATAAGCTCAACTCAGCTGGACTGAGTGTTCGAGTCTTGGGCAGTTGGTTCGGGTCTGGACAGTGACCAGGCCATGTGGATGACCCATGTGTACCAATGGGCAGGAAGGCTCTTGTGGTTGGGTCATGGGCGTGGGCAATCAGTCTGGGCCTTGTTTGGACTTGTCCAGGAGTGGATTGGCAAGCCCAGGGCGTCTGGAAACTGCCTGAGGCGAATGGGTATGATCTGGACCATTGATTAAATCAATGGCCAGAAATGATAGAGAAAGGGTGCAACCTTTGGAAAGGTAATTGCCCCTTCCTCTATAAATGGCAGGTAAGTCCGTGCCTTTGCGGGCACGCTAGGGCTTCCTTCTACACCCTGAAACACAAAGAATCCAGAGAAAAATACAGAGAGTTGGTCGGATTCCCAATCCAAGACCCATGGTGGTGTGAAAGCCATAAAGAGACAGTTTTGGGGCAGATCAAGGGGGAAGTTGAGAATGACCCTCTGAACGGTTTTGATCATTGTTAACAACACCCAAAGCCTTATCTGGAGCCTGTGAACACACGCAAATGGTGAGGAAAGGA
Source organism: Brassica napus (assembly GCF_020379485.1). Taxonomy (NCBI): domain Eukaryota; kingdom Viridiplantae; phylum Streptophyta; class Magnoliopsida; order Brassicales; family Brassicaceae; genus Brassica; species Brassica napus. The sequence continues at coordinate 992,796 of NW_026014623.1, forward strand.
GGAAGTTGGCCGGAATCCATTCCCAAGGGCCAATGCAGCCTTAAAGGGAGATTGGTGTGGAAAGCAGTTTCATGGGAAACAAAGAGGGAAGTGATGCACGACCCTTGGATGGTGATTGATTATGGATGAACATGTCTAACGCTTCCTCTGTGTCTTGGGAACACACGCAATTGGTTAGGAGAGAAGGGGGAAGGCTTGACTCCACTCTCAAAGGCATGAACAACCTTGAAGATGGATGCAGTATAGAAACTGGTTTCATGGAAGTTCCATGGAAGGAGTGATGGGCACGAACCATGGTTAGATCTTATCAATACTGGGAGTATGTGATAAGGGTTTGATGAAGGCGTGCTAGGAGAAGCATGGACGCCCCTGATGAGGTAACAGGTGGGGACTGCAGACCATCGGACATAGTCTGGTACGCTATGGGCAGATCTGGTCCTGCAGTTACACCTTACACTGTTTTATGATTATTAATCATATTATTCCTTCTTCTTATGATTGAGATTGATGATTAGACATAATAGCACTGAACCATGGCGTGGCCGGTTCAGAAGAACCCTCCATGGCCTTGGTTTGGCAGCTAAGTCCGGATCTCCTACTTCCTGATGGATTTATGGCGATCTGACTTTAGAATCCTCTTAGTGGTGAATTATCATGAATTATCATGGTATTTGGGAATTTTTATCTGATTGATTTCGAGATGGTTAAGGTGGCCGGTGGGGCTGTTCTAGGTCGAGATCCATAGGATCGAGATCGGTTCTTGGAATTCTGACTTGGCCATTCTCTTAGTTAAGATTTATCATGAATTGTCATGAATTTTACTCGATTTTTGGAGCAGGTTTGTTTGGGGTCGAAATTGCACATGAGGGCATATTGGGGTCAGATCCTTTTGTTAGGATATCTGATCATACGTTTGTGTGCTGGAACATATTGTCACTTATGATATTGATCATAATGAATTTCTGGTTATCAACCTTGGTGTTGGTAAGGCAGGCCGTGTGTGATCTGATCATGGGCAAGGATGGACGACTTGATCCTTGGATGATGGATCAAGGTGTCTGATCTGATTGATCCAAGGATGCACCGGTGGTAAGAGCAACACTAATCAGGTTCAGTGGGACATGGTTCCATGACTGATTAGGAAGTATGAAGACTCATCAGTTCTGAGTCATGTGGGGTGGTTGGTTGATTGACTCAGATCTGATGGGTATTGTTAGTCCATGAGCTTGACATGGTATCATAAGTTGATAAGGCAAAAGGATGTGGGACAGTGCATGAGCCGGTAAGGGCCAGATGCATGTCCTTAGCTGTTTGAAGACTTCTCAAGGGTTACTTATGTCTGTGGGGATGGTTGGCTGAATGACTAAGTACCTAAGGGAGCTGGACGCAGTATATGGCAGCTGGCCATAGCTCGGTCCTAGCTCAGTTCGAGTGTGACAGCTCGATCAGCTGGTTTATGAGTTCATTCAGCTAGAGTAGCTGGGCCGATGAGCTAACAAGCTCTGTGGGTGTGGCAAAGGTATGATCTAGCAATGTTGCATAGATCTAGATAGAATGGTTAGGGGAATGGAACCTCAGATTTGTATGCCTTGATTTGGGTTCGGGATTGACCTTGGAGCTAGATGGTAGTTGAGTATACTAACCATTAGCCGAGGTGATTCGAACAGACAAGTATTATATTGGTTATAGACCAATGGTAAAGTAGATACTATTCCGCTGTGCATAAGTTGAAATGATCTAGCTAGGAAATGACTAAGGTAGTCTTGAGCTAGGATCTGAGTTAGCCCTCGCCAATGGGCGATATTTTAAATAAAGGGCAAAATTTTTAGAGGTTCGGTCCAGGTATGGACTGAGCGACGTGAGGCATCGACCGCGGCCTAGTCGGCCGGGATCGGGTCTTACAGCCATGGTTCGAGGAAACGAACCAGCCGGTCTTAGGACCTTAAGGCAAGCGTTCCATGGCCAAAATAGAAGGTTAAGGACGTCAGGATACTGAGACTTACGGAAGCTGGGCGATGCTTACGGGAAGCTCGATCAAGCTAGACGTAGCTCGGTCAAGCTCAGCCTAGCTCGTTCCAAATTAATTCAGCTCAACCAGCTGGACTACTATCTCACTCAGCTGGGTCTGCTGTGAGCCAGCTCAACTCAGCTCGATAGAGTGTTCGGGCCTCGGGCAGTTGGACTGGGTCCGGGTCATTGGCGGGCTGGTTGGCCGGCCATGTGGGCTAGGGACTGATGGGTCTTTGGGCAAGTCCGTGGGCTATGTCCAATAAAGGGCAGTTATGGGCGCTGGGGTGCAAGTGGCCTAGGTTGCAACCTTTCGGTCAAGTCATGCCCATTCGCCTAGCAAGTTGTACCTGTTCGTGTGTCAAGTCCAGGCCGCCTATTCTCTATAAATATAGGCCCTCTCTGTCCATTCTAGGCATTCAGTTTCGTGAGATACAAAAGGCATAAGCCAAATAGAAAGAGAGAGAGAGAGATCGGCCGGAAAAGGGTCTGTTGTGGTGGTTTAGTATCTTCGGCAAGGAGAACGGTTTAACAGAGAGGAGGCCGTGGGGTTATGGATATCCAAGGCATAGAGAGAGGTCTGGAGAAGGACTCCAACCCCGTGGTTCAGTCAGATGGGGTCAGTGGGGTAACCACCGACTCATCGGCTAAGACCATCGGACAGTCCAAACCGGTCTAGCCATGGGCGTTTGGATTGTGTCCTATTCTTCTTATTATTTTCATCTATTTCTTCTTCTACTCCTTCTGTACATTGGCGTAGTCTTGTTGATGTGTTGGGATTGGTTATAAATGTGGTTCTGGTTGAGTAATGCGGTCGCGGTCCATAACCGACGAGTTAGGCGCGCGCATGGTCTAAACCGGCCTCAGGTGATCGGATTGGATAGGGGCGGTTCTGTTCTGTTCTGAACGGTTGCAACCCTTCCCTTAACAGTCACAATGGTTCATGATTTGAGTAGGTTAAGGCGTGGTCCTTTGGCCATAGGCCGGACACATGCACGGACCAGACAGTCCATACGGACGGTTAGGTCGAACGGTTGGAACATCTGAATGGGTGCGAGTTGCCAAGGGTCATGAGTTACCAAGAGGCACGTGTGTCCAAAGGGTACTAGTTACCAAAGGGTGTGAGTTCCTAACGGTGCCATTGGTTCAAGGCTTAGGACGAACCAAGTGGACAGCCCGTGGCTGCATAGTCGAGCGGATGGACGGCTAGTTTAACCGGAGTGTTGTGTAGCAAGGTCTGATTGGTTGCAAGGCAATCCGGTTTGGGCTTTGGCCTTACTCGGTGGTATAGATCCAGGCTTTGGGTTGGATCAGGTAAGAAGGTCCATGAGCCTTTGGGCCAGCCTTATAACTGGCCGATCGCACCTAGATCTTAACCAGACAGTTAGACGGGACTATGGACGATCCGGCTATGGTTGGATGGTTCTGGCTGCAAAGGCTAAGTAGGATATCTTACAATCAACTTTGGGTTGGTAAGTAGGATAGGCGCCATGTGCCTTATGTAGGGCGTAGACCCACATGATGGCAATGGAAGGCCGGTTATATCAGTACATGCTAAGTGGATGATGGCTTATCAAGTCTAGTGGTCGGATCATGTTTCATGATGATGGTTCGATGGCCGAACACTAGTATGGATAGTCATGTTGCTGGAGTAAGAGTATTGATGTGATGCTTCTAGATATCAACCTTAGTGTTGATAACTTCGAGATTGGCTAAGAGTCATGACGAAGTGTATGGCTAGTACTATGTGTCGTAGACCATAGATACTGAGCCTAAGTGTGATTGTTCAAGGAAGGCCGTGTAAGATCTGATCATGGTTGAGTATGGCCGACCTTACCTCTGAATGATGGTTCAAGGTGTCGGTCCTAACCTGATTAATGAATGCATCGGGTTGTATGAACAAGTCATATCTGTTGTCTGGGTTAAGTCCCAAGGCCGGTCAGGCCAGATGATGACTCATCAGTTCCAAGTCATGTGAGGATGGTTGGTTGATTGACTTAGGATCTCATGAGCTTTGTCAGTCCAGGAGATGGACTTGGTACTATTGCCTATAAGGCAGAAGGATTCGGATTGTGCTTGAGCCGAGATAGGCCAAATACATATCCTTATCCTTTCGAAGACTTCTCAAAGGTTACTTATGTCTGTGGGGATGGTTGGTTGAATGACTAAGTACCTAGGGGAGTTGTTTGATGCAGAACTCAAGATAAGGACCTTAAGTAAGATCATTGAGTGATCGTGGTCCAGCTGTTAAGCAAGAGCAATTCGAGTCAATGGAGGACCGATGAGCTAATAAGCTCCATAGATGTGGCAAAGGTATGATCTAGCATTTACTTATGTAGATCTAGATAGAATGGTTTAGGGGAATGGAACCTCAGAATTGTATGGCTTGGTTTGGGTTTAGGATTGACCTTTAAGCTAATTGGTTGTTGAGTTAACTGGCCAAGGTTAAGGTGATTCGACCAGACAAGTGTTAGACTGGTTTTAGACTAATGGTTAACTGGAGAATAATCCGCTGCGTATCTGTTGAAAGGATCTATGCTATTAATGACAAGGGAAGTCTTTAGCTAAGGTTTAAGTTAGCCCTCGCCTTTAGGCGATATTATAAATAACGGGTAAAAATTAAGAGGTTCGGCCAGGAAGTGGACCGAGCGACGTAAGACTTCGACAACGGCCTTGTTGGCCGGATTAGGGTGTTACACTATGTGTGTTGACGGACAGCAACAGACATCCTGTGTGTGCTGACGGACACCCACAGACGTCTTGTGTGTACTGAACAGACAGCCCACATGGGCCAAAATCACCCGAACAGTCCACGGGAAGGGCCAGCGTGCTGAGTCCAAGGAGCAACATGCTGATATGTGTCCTGATGGACAGCCACGGACGTCCTGTGTGTGCTGACGGACACACACAGACATACACGAACAGCCACGAACGTCCTGTGTGTGCTAACGAACACCCACTGACGTCCTGTGTGTACTGAACAGACAGACCACGTAGGCCAAAATCACCCGAACAGGCCACGGGAAGGGTCAGCGTGCTGAGTCCGAGAACCAACGTGCTGATATGTGTACTGATGGACAGCCACAGACGTCCTGTGTGTGCTGACGGACACACACGAACACACACGGACAGCCACGGACGTCCTGTGTGTGCTGACGGACACCCACTGACGTCCTGTGTGTACTGAACAGACAGTCCACTTGGGCCAAAATCAACCGAACAGTCCACAAGATGGGTCAGTGTGCTGAGTCCAAGGGCCAACATGCGGAGTCCAAGGGCTAACGTGCTGATATGTGTACTGATGGACAGGCGCAGACGTCCTGTGTGTGCTAAAGGACACAAACGGACACACACGGACAGCCAAGGACGTCCTGTGTGTGCTGACGGACACACACAGACGTACTGTGTGTGTTGACGGACACCCACGGACGTCCTGTGTGTACTAAACAGAGAGCCCACGTGAGCCAAAATCACCCGAACAGTCCACAGGAAGGGTCAGCATGCTGATTCCAAGGACCAACGTGCTGATATGTGTACTGATGGACAACCACAGACGTCCTGTGTGTGCTGACGGACACACACAGATACAAACAGACACACACGGACAGCCACAGATGTCCTGTCTGTGCTGACGAACACAGACGGACAGCCACAGACGTCCTGTGTGTGCTGGCGGACACCCACGGACGTCCTGTGTGTACTTAACAGACAGCCCACGTTGGCCAAAATCACCCGAGCAGTCCACGGGAAGGGTGAACGTGCTGAGTCCAAGAACCAACGTGCTGATATGTGTACTGATGGACAGCCACAGACGTCCTGTGTGTGCTGACGGACACATATGGACAGCCACAGATGTCCTGTGTGTGCTGACGGACACACACAGACGTCCTGTGTGTGCTGGTGGACACCCACAGACGTCCTGTGTGTACTGAACAGACAGCCCACGTGGGCCAAAATCACCCGAACAGTCCACGGGAAGGGCCAGCATGCTGAGTCCAATGACCAGCGTCCTGTGTGTGCTGACAGACACACACGAACACACACGGACAGCCACAGACGTCCTTTTTTGTGCTGACGGACAGCCACTGACAGCCACAGACCTCCTCTGTTTGCTGACGGACACAAATGGACACGCACAGACAGCCACAGACGTCCTGTGTGTGCTGATGGACACAAACGGACGTCCTGTGTGTGCTGACGGACACCCACGGACGTCCTGTGTGTACTGAACAGACAGCCCACGTGGGCCAAAATCACCCGAACAGTCCACGGGAACGGCCAGCGTTCTGAGTCAAAGCACCAGCGTGCTGATATGTATACTGATGGACAGCCACGGACGTCCTGTGTGTGCTGATAGACACACACAGACACACACAGACAGCCACAGACGTCTTGTGTGTGTTGACGGACAACAACATACATCATGTGTGTGCTGACGGACACCCACAGACGTCTTGTGTGTACTGAACAGACAGCCCACGTGGGCCAAAATCACCCGAACAGTCCATGGGAAGGGCCAGCGTGCTGAGTCCAAGGAGCAACGTGCTGATATGTGTCCTGATGGACAGCCACGAACGTCCTGTGTGTGCTGACGGACACACACGGACACACACAGACAAACACGGATAGCCACGGACGTCCTGTGTGTGCTGATGGACAGCCACGGATGCCACAAACGTCATGTGTGTGCTGGCGGACAACCACGGACGTCCTGTGTGTACTAAACAGATAGCCCACGTGGGCCAAAATCACCCGAACAGTCCATGGGAAGGGTCAGCGTGCTGAGTTTAAGGACCAACGTGCTGATATGTGTACTGATGGACAGCCACAGACGTCCTGTGTGTGCTGATGGACACACAGACACACACTAACAGCTATGGACGTCCTGTGTGTGCTGACGGACACACACGGACGTGCTGTGTGTGTGCTGACGGAAACCAACGGACGTCCTGTGTGTACTAAACATACACCCCACATGGGCCAAAATCACCCGAACAGTCCACGGGACGGGCCAGCATGCTGATATTGTAAGACCCGTTCCTGGTCTCTCGACCCAACTGGATATGAATGCTTACTTATTAATTTCTTTGCTTGTCTGATTCATTCTAAGTCTTTTCTTTACTAAGTCATATTCGAATATGAGGTTCATAAACAAAGGAATAGATTGCACAGCGAAATAACAATGTATAAACTTTGTATTACTTAGAAACATGTGATTCAATACACAACTTCTTAACAGTCTCATAGACAATCACTAGTTTATCCCTAGCATCATCTAACCACACGTTACACAGCCTCTCACTGACCGAGCCTTCACGGCTCCTTGGCTTGACCAGAACCATCCTTAGTTCCTGAAACCACAACTAGATAAGCATTAATCATAACCGAGAATAGAACGGATTGATTCTACAATGCTTGGCTTGGTTCCTAGAACTTAGATAAACCTCAGTCAACATAATCATAAACGTATGAACCTACCTACCGTATCCTAAGTCATTCAACCAACCACCCCTTGACTTAGTATCAGATAGATAGTCAAGAATAGATAAACAGAACAAACGAACAGATCCGGATCATCCCCAAAGACCAATCCGTCTAACCGGATAGAATCTAGGTGCGACCGGCCAATGGAATCTAGGTGCGACCGGCCAATGGAATCCAATCGGCCGAGTAAGCCTCAAGCCTAATCCGGAAGGCTTAGCAACCGGTCAGACCTTGCGACTCTACCTTGGCTTAGACAAACCATGAACTTGTCTTAACTAGACAAGCCATAGGCTGATCCATAAGGATCGGTCCTAACCTGTCCCGAAAGACACCGTTTGAAACATGTACCCTTTGGCCATTCGTGCCTCTTGGACACTCACGACTCTTGACAACTCGTGCCCTTTGGGTCATTCCCAACCGTTCGTCCTAACCGCCCAGTCTTGGTGTGATCGGATCATCCCTCTAACCGACCCGTGTCTAGGCTAGCGGTTTGGTTATGTTCGGCCAAAGCCTAGGAACGTGTCCCTTGGACTCAACCAACACAACCTTTCGTGTTTAACCAGAGAGAAGAGAAGAGAAACAAATTGAAACAGATAAGGAGAGCCGGATGGGACTTAGGAACCGAGCAGAGCCGCGGTGCGGTCGCATGGACCGTCTGTTCGGTCTGATGGAGCCACGGCCCATCACATACCTTGTGAATCACGTCTGGGTTCTCCATGCTCTTCTCCTTGTCTTGATCTCCCATTCTTGGCCAGAGTTAGTTCTCAAACGATCAGAGTCTCCGGAACACAACACCACCACAATCGGCCTTTCTCTTGGCCGGAACTCTCTCTTACTCTCTTTCTTTCTCTCTACGTTTTTCTCTGAGTATTTTACTCTGGAGTTGGATAATGAAATCGACCAGAGAGCCCCCATATTTATAGAAAACGAGGGGTAAGTCTTGCCCCACGAACAGGCATGACTTGCTAGCGAATGGGCACCATCGGCCAATGGTTGTCCCCTTTCGGCCACTTGCATCCCTTCGCCCTTTCTGATTGGGTTTGGAGTCGGTCACAAGCCCAACCCACGCCCCAAGCCTCCTGGACTTAGCTCATGGCCTTGCCCAAGGACCCAACAGCTCATGGCCTCATGGCCGGCCCTCACAGCCCGCCACTGACCCAGACCCGGACCATCGGCCTAAAGCCCGGACAGACCGTCTAGCTGAGATGAGCTGACTCTCAGCTGCCTCAGCTGAGTGAGCTAGTAGTCCAGCTAGTGGAGCTGACTTAGTAGGGACTGAGCTGGAGTGAACTGAACCTAGCTTCATTGAGCTGGCCGAGCTACTCGTTCACTTCGTCCAGTTACCGTCTTACTCGTCCTAGCTGTCTCTTAGCTTGTATAAAGTTAAGTCTAAGTTTCCATATGTCCTTAACCTTCTTTCTCGACCATGGAACGCTTGCCTTGATGTCCTATGACTGGCTTGCACGTTTCCTCGAACCATGGCCGTCCCGACAATCCTATTCAGGATTGGGGGCGGGACAAGTCTCCCCCCTTTGGGATGGATTCGTCCTCGAATCCGAATCGAATGCTTCCTCGAAAACAAACTGACCCAACCACTCTGGGTACTCTGCTTTCATTCTAGCCTCGGTTTCCCAAGTGATTATATCCTGACCATTACAGTCCCAGACGACCTTGACCATCTGGACCGTCTTCTTCCTTGTTTCTTTTTCCATCCTATCTATGATTCGAACTGGCCTTGTTTCCAAGGTTAGGTTCTTACCAAGATCGTATGGAATGGCAGGAAGAGCGATGTCTTGGTCCGTCAAACATTTCCGAAGTTGGGAGACGTGGAACACATTATGAAATGCGCCCATCTTGGCCGGCAAATCCAACTTGTAGGCCACCATCCCAACCCTTTCAATGACCTTGAACGGCCCCAAGTATCTCGGATCTAACTTCCGTCTTCCAGAAATCCGGACCCGTCCTTTGAAGGTAATCATTTTGAGATACACCAAGTCACCTATTTGGAACTCGAGATCTTTCCTTCTTTGATCTGCATAGTTCTTTTGGCGGTCTTGTGCCTGTCTCATCTTGTCCCTCAAGAACTTGATCTTTTCGGTTGTCTCTTCGACAATCTCCAGACCAATCATGCTGCGTTCCCCAACTTGGCTCCAGCATAAGGGTGTCCTGCATGGACGCCCATACAGAGCTTCGTACGGCGACATGCCAATACTACTATGGAAGCTATTGTTGTAAGCAAATTCTACCAGAGGTAGATGTTTCTCCCAGGAATCACCCCAGTCTAGAACACATGCTCGCAACATATCTTCCAATGTCTGGATCGTACGTTCAGACTGTCCATCTGTCTGTGGGTGATAGGCTACTCATATTCACTCTTGTTTTTAAAGCCTTTTGGAAAGCCTTCCAGAAGTAAGATGTGAACCTTGAATCCCTATCTGAAACTATGCTTGCCGGCACACCATGTAGTCGGACGATCTCATCAATGTACTTACGTACAATCTGATCTACCCCATCCGACTTTTTGATAGCCAGGAAGTGTGCTGATTTGGTTAGGCGATCAACCACAACCCAAACCGCATCTTTCTTATTCCTCGTGGTAGGGAACCCAGTCACAAAGTCCATTATGATGTGATCCCAGTTCCATTCCGGAATAGGCAAGCTTTGCAATAACCCATTTGGCACTTGATGTTCTGCTTTGATGAGTTGGCAAGTGGAACACTTGGCCACCCATTCCGCGACATCTGCCTTCATATGGATCCAATGATAGAACTTCTTAAGGTTCTGGTACATCTTGGTCGCACCAGGATGAACCGAGAATCTGGACTTATGAGCCTCCCTCATAATCTCTTCCATTAGACTTCTATCATTAGGAACACTGATCTAGGATGGTACCATCCTAGGCAGTTTGGTACTCCGTCCTATCATTCTGAGCAACCTTGTTTAGGTTCTCGTCCTGACCTTGAGCCAACCGAATTCAGGTAAGCAGGTTGGCCTGATTGACCGCCTCTAATCCGAGTGGTTCAGACTCTTTGGTCGATGCGTTCAACCATAGGGCACGAACCATACCATCCAGGTCGTCCGCTTCTCGTTCGGCTGATACGTCGGCCCTTTCGGCTCAAGGCATCTGCGACCAGATTAGCCTTTCCCGGATGATAGGTGATATCCAAATCGTAATCAGCTACAAACTCCATCCACCTTCTCTGCCTTAAGTTTAACTCAGGCTGGGTGAATATATACTTAAGACTCTTATGGTCCGTAAGTATCTGAACCTTGGCACCATACAAGTATGATCGCCAAATCTTTAAGGCGAACACTACCGCAGCCATTTCAAGGTCATGGGTGGGGTAGTTTCCCTCATGTTTTCTCAACTGCCTTGACGCATAGGCGATGACCTTCCCATGCTGGGTTAATACGCAACCTAGTCCTGTTATGGATGCGTCCGTATAAACCACATAGGGTTGGTCGGCCTCTGGAAGAACCAGAATGGGTGCGCTAGTCAGCATGTCCTTAAGCGTGGAAAAACATTTCCCAAACTCCTCAGACCATGTGAACTTAACGTCCTTCCCGGTCAACTGTGTGATAGGCTGAGCCAAGCTTGCGAAACCTTTCACAAACTTTCTATAATAACCTGCCAGCCCTAGGAAGCTTCTGACCTCCGTGGCACTGCATGGTCGAGGCCAATCCTTGATTGCCCTGAGCTTCTCTGGATCCACCGAGACGCCCTCACCGGACACAATGTGGCCGAGAAACCCTATGCTCTTCTGCCAAAAACTGCATTTACTGAGTTTTGCATAGAGCTTGTGTTCCCGTAATCGTTCCAGCACGGCTCTCAGGTGTTTTCGATGAGATTCCTCATCCTTGGAGTAAATCAGGATATCATCAATGAAGATGATCACTGATTCGTCCAGGAAATCTCGGAACACGCTGTTCATCATTTTCATGAATGCAGCAGGCGCATTGGTCAGACCGAATGGCATAACCACAAACTCGTAGTGGCCGTACCTGGTCCGGAATGCTGTCTCTCTAATATCATTTGGCTCTATAGGGATCTGATGAAACCCTGAGGCCAAATCAATCTTAGAAAACCACTTGGCTCCTTTGAGTTGATCCAACAACTCATCTATTCTGGGCAACGGGTACTTGTTCTTCACAGTAACCCGGTTCAACCCTCGATAGTCAATACACAGACGCATGCTACCATCCTTCTTTTTCACAAAGAGGACTGGTGCACCCCAAGGAGAGCTACTTCGACGTATGAACCCCTTGTCCAGCAATTCTTCTAATTTCTTCTTTAGCTCGGCCATCTCGGCCGGAGCCATTCGGTATGGACTCTTGGACAGCGGCGCTGTCCCTGGTTCTAGTTCAATCGTAAATGGATCCGACCTATCAGGGGGGACACCCTGTAGTGAAGGGAACACATCTGGGAACTCAGACACCAACGGGTCCTCAGTTAGATCTTTCTGATCATCAGACCTGCCGTGCTCCATAGTGGTAATTGTGGTCAAATATGCTTCACAACCCCGTCTAAGCATCCGTTCTGCTCGGATTGCTGACACCACTACTCTATCCATAGCCAGACTCATATTCAAACTTTGGTACTGGATCGGGTGAGGTCCAGTCTCCAACCGTATACATCCTCTGTGGCAGTCGAGAGTGGCCCGATACTTTCCCAACCAATCCATGCCTAGGATCACATCGTGATTCTGTAGGCGCAACACAATCAGATCTACAGGCAGATTTTTCTCCTATATCATTACCGGGACATTAGTCATGAGCACTAGTGAGTGCATGATTTGCCCACCGGCCGCCCTCACTAGTCTCGAATTATCCCCAGAACAGAGGCAGAACAGACCCTTTCCGACCAGTTTCGGACTCACAAAACTATGTGTAGCCCCTGTGTCGAAAAGTACGTGGGTTTCAACACCACCAATCATGAGGGTCCCTATAAGAGACCCACATCAGAATCCCCTAGCCACTCTAGGTTCCAGACCAAGAATTCTATTGAATGTAAACAGATAAATTCAGAAATTACCAGAGATCCTAACCGCCCAGTCTTGGTGCGATCGGATCATCCCTCTAACCGACCAGTGTCTAGGCTAGCGGTTTGGTTATGTTCGGCCAAAGCCTAGGAACGTGTCCCTTGGACTCAACCAACACAACCTTTCGTGTTTAACTAGAGAGAAGAGAAGAGAAACGAATTGAAACAGATAAGGAGAGCCGGATGGGACTTAAGAACCGAGCAGAGCCGCGGTGCGGTCGCATGGACCGTCCGTTCGGTCTGATGGAGCCACGGCCCATCACATACCTTGTGAACCACGTCTGGGTTCTCCATGCTCTTCTCCTAGTCTTGATTTCCCATTCTTGACCGTAGTTAGTTCTCAAACGATCAGAGTCGCCGGAATACAACACCACCACAATCGGCCTTTCTTTCTCTCTACATTTTTCTCTGAGTATTTTACTCTGGAGTTGGATAATGAAATCGACCAGAGAGCCCCCATATTTATATAAAACGAGGGGGTAAGTCTTGCCCTACGAACAGGCATGACTTGCGAGCGAATGGGCACCATCGGCCAAGGGTTGTCCCCTTTCGGCCACTTGCATCCCTTCGCCCTTTCTGATTGGGTTTGGGGTCGGTCACAAGCCCAACCCACGCCCCAAGCCTCCTGGACTTAGCTCACGGCCTTGCCCAAGGACCCAACAGGTCATGGCCTCATCGCCAGCCCTCACAGCCCGCCACTGACGCGGACCCGGACCATCGGCCTAAAGCCCGGACAGTCCGTCTAGCTGAGATGAGCTGACTCTCAGCTGCCTCAGCTGAGTGAGCTAGTAGTCCAGCTAGTGGAGCTGACTTAGTAGGGACTGAGCTGGAGTGAACTGAACCTAGCTTCATTGAGCTGGCCGAGCTACTCGTTCACTTCGTCCAGTTACCGTCTTACTCGTCCTAGCTGTCTCTTAGCTTGTATAAGGTTAAGTCTAAGTTTCCTTATGTCCTTAACCTTCTTTCTCGACCATGGAACGCTTGCCTTGATGTCCTATGACTAGCTTGCACGTTTCCTCGAACCATGGCCGTCCCGACAATCCTATTCAGGATTGGGGGCGTGACAGATATGTGTACTGATGGACAGCCACAAACGTTCTGTGTATGCTGACGGACACACACAGACAGCCGCGGACGTCCTGTGTGTGCTGAAGGACAGCCACGCACAGCCACGGAAGTCCTGTGTGTAATGGCGGGCACCCAAGGACGTCCTGTGTGTACTGAACAGACAGCCCACATAGGCCAAAATCACCCAAACAGTCCACAGGAAGGGCCAGCGTGCTGAATCCAAGGACCAATGTGCTGATATGTGTACTGATGGACAGCCACGGACGTCCTGTGTGTGCTGATGGATACACACGGACGTCCTGTGTGTGCTGACAGACAACCACGGACGTCCTGTGTGTACTGAACAGACAGCCCACGTGGGCCAAAATCACCCGAAAAGTCCACGGGAAGGGCCAGCATGCTGAGTCCAAGGACCAGCGTGCTGATATGTGTAATGATGGACAGCCACGAACGTCCTATGTGTGCTGACGGACACACACGGACACACATGAACAGCCATGGACGTTCTGTGTGTGCTGACGGACAGCCACGAACGTCCTGTGTGTGCTGGCGGACAACCACGGACGTCCTGTGTGTACTCAACAGGCAGCCCACGTGGGCCAAAATCACCCGAACAGTCAACGGGAAGGGTCAGCGTGCTGAGTCCAAGGACCAACGTGCTGATATGTGTACTGATGGACAGCCATGGACGTCCTGTGTGTGCTGACGAACATAGACGGACACACACGGACAGCCACGGATGTCCTGTGTGTGCTGGCGGACACCGACGGACGTCCTGTGTGTGCTGGCGGACACCCACGGACGTCCTGTGTGCACTGAACAGACAGCGCACGTTGGCCAATATCACCCGAACAGTCCACGGGACGGGCCAGCGTGCTGATATGTGTACTGATGGACAGCCACTGACATCCTGTGTGTGCTGACGGACACACAAAGACACACACAGACAGCCACGGACGTCCTGTGTGTGCTAACGAACAGCCATAGAAATCCTGTTTGTGATGGCGGACACCCAAGGACGTCATGTGTGTACTCAACAGACAGCCCACGTGGGCCAAAATCACCCAAACAGTCCATGGGAAGGGCCAGCGTGCTGAGTCCAAGGAGCAACGTGCTGATATGTGTTCTGATGGACAGCCACGGACGTCCTGTGTGTGCTGACGGACACACATGGACACACACGGACAGCCACAGACGTCCTGTGTGTGCTGACGAACACCCACTGACGTCCTGTGTGTACTGAACAGACAGCCCACGGGGGCCAAAATCACCCGAACAGTCCACGGGAAGGGCCAGCGTGCTGAGTCCAAGGACCAACGTGCTGATATGTGTACTGATGGACAGCCACGGACGTCCTGTGTGTGCTGACGGACACAGACGGACACACACGGACAGCCATGGACGTCCTGTGTGTGCTGGCGGACACCCTCGGACATCTTGTGTGTACTGAACAGACAGCCCACGTGGGCCAATATCACCCGAACAGTCCACGGGAAGGGCCACCGTGCTGAGTCCAAGGACCAGGGAGCTGAGTCCAAGGACCAGCGTGCTAATATGTGTACTGATGGACAGCCACAGACGTCCTGTGTGTGCTGACGGATACACAAAGACACACACAGACAGCCACGGACGTCCTGGGTGTGCTGACGGACAGCCACAGAAGTCCTGTTTGTGATGGCGGACACCCAAGGACGTCCTGTGTGTACTGAACAGACAGCCCACGTGGGCCAAAATCACCCAAACAGTCCACGGGAAGGGCCAGCATGCTGAGTCCAAGGAGCAACGTGTTGATATGTGTCCGGATGGACAGCCACGGATGTCCTGTGTGTGCTGACGGACACACACGGACACACACGGACAGCCACAGACGTCCTGTGTGTGCTGACGGACACCCACTAACGTCCTGTGTGTACTGAACAGACAGCCCACGTGGGCCAAAATCACCCGAAAAGTCCACGGGAAGGGCCAGCATGCTGAGTCCAAGGACCAGCGTGCTGATATGTGTAATGATGGACAGCCACGAACGTCCTATGTGTGCTGACGGACACACACGGACACACATGAACAGCCATGGACGTTCTGTGTGTGCTGACGGACAGCCACGAACGTCCTGTGTGTGCTGGCGGACAACCACGGACGTCCTGTGTGTACTCAACAGGCAGCCCACGTGGGCCAAAATCACCCGAACAGTCAACGGGAAGGGTCAGCGTGCTGAGTCCAAGGACCAACGTGCTGATATGTGTACTGATGGACAGCCATGGACGTCCTGTGTGTGCTGACGAACATAGACGGACATACACGGACAGCCACGGATGTCCTGTGTGTGCTGGCGGACACCGACGGACGTCCTGTGTGTGCTGGCGGACACCCACGGACGTCCTGTGTGCACTGAACAGACAGCGCACGTTGGCCAATATCACCCGAACAGTCCACGGGACGGGCCAGCGTGCTGATATGTGTACTGATGGACAGCCACTGACATCCTGTGTGTGCTGACGGACACACAAAGACACACACAGACAGCCACGGACGTCCTGTGTGTGCTAACGAACAGCCATAGAAATCCTGTTTGTGATGGCGGACACCCAAGGACGTCATGTGTGTACTCAACAGACAGCCCACGTGGGCCAAAATCACCCAAACAGTCCATGGGAAGGGCCAGCGTGCTGAGTCCAAGGAGCAACGTGCTGATATGTGTTCTGATGGACAGCCACAGACGTCCTGTGTGTGCTGACGGACACACATGGACACACACGGACAGCCACAGACGTCCTGTGTGTGCTGACGAACACCCACTGACGTCCTGTGTGTACTGAACAGACAGCCCACGGGGGCCAAAATCACCCGAACAGTCCACGGGAAGGGCCAGCGTGCTGAGTCCAAGGACCAACGTGCTGATATGTGTACTGATGGACAGCCACGGACGTCCTGTGTGTGCTGACGGACACAGACGGACACACACGGACAGCCATGGATGTCCTGTGTGTGCTGGCGGACACCCTCGGACATCTTGTGTGTACTGAACAGACAGCCCACGTGGGCCAATATCACCCGAACAGTCCACGGGAAGGGCCACCGTGCTGAGTCCAAGGACCAGGGAGCTGAGTCCAAGGACCAGCGTGCTAATATGTGTACTGATGGACAGCCACAGACGTCCTGTGTGTGCTGACGGATACACAAAGACACACACAGACAGCCACGGACGTCCTGGGTGTGCTGACGGACAGCCACAGAAGTCCTGTTTGTGATGGCGGACACCCAAGGACGTCCTGTGTGTACTGAACAGACAGCCCACGTGGGCCAAAATCACCCAAACAGTCCACGGGAAGGGCCAGCATGCTGAGTCCAAGGAGCAACGTGTTGATATGTGTCCGGATGGACAGCCACGGATGTCCTGTGTGTGCTGACGGACACACACGGACACACACGGACAGCCACAGACGTCCTGTGTGTGCTGACGGACACCCACTAACGTCCTGTGTGTACTGAACAGACAGCCCACGTGGGCCAGAATCACCCGAACAGTCCACAGGAAGGGTCAGCGTGCTGAGTCCAAGGACCAACGTGCTGATATGTGTACTGATGGACAGCCACGGGCGTCCTGTGTGTGCTGACGGACACAAACAGACACACACGGACAGCCAAGGACGTCCTGTGTGTGCTGACTGACACACACAGACGTCCTATGTGTGCTGACGGACACCCAAGGACGTCCTTTGTGTACTGAACTAACAGGACACCACAGGAAGGGTCAGCATGCCGAGTCCTGTGTGTGCTGACGGACACCACAGGAAGGGTCAGCGTGCTGATTCCAAGGACCAACCTGCTGATATGTGTACTGATGGACAGCCACGGACGCCCTGTATGTGCTGACAGCCACGGACGTCCTGTGTGTGCTTACGGACACAGACGGACACACACGGACAGCCACGGATGTCTTGTGTGTACTGGCGGACACCCACTGACGTCCTGTGTGTACTGAAAAGACAGCCCACGTGGGCCAAAATCACTTGTACAGTCCATGGGAAGGGTCAGCGTGCTGAGTCCAAGGACCAACGTGCTGATATGTGTACTGATGGACAGCCACGGACGTCCTGTGTGTGCTGACGGACACAAACAGACACACACGGATAGCCAAGGAGGTCCTGTGTGTGCTGACTGACACACACAGACGTCCTATGTGTGCTGACGGACACCCAAGGACGTCCTGTGTGTACTGAACTGACAGGACACCACAGGAAGGGTCAGCATGCTGAGTCCTGTGTGTGCTGACGGACACCACAGGAAGGGTCAGCGTGCTGATTCCAAGGACCAACCTGCTGATATGTGTACTGATGGACAGCCACGGACGCCCTGTATGTGCTGACAGACACACACGGACAGCCACAGACGTCCTGTGTGTGCTTACGGACACAGACGGACACACACGGACAGCCACGGATGTCTTGTGTGTGCTGGCGGACACCCACTGACGTCCTGTGTGTACTGAACAGACAGCCCACGTGGGCCAAAATCACCCGAACAGTCCACGGGAAGAGTCAGCGTGCTGAGTCCAAGGACCAACGTGCTGATTTGAGTACTGATGGACAGCCACGGACTTCCTGTCTGTGCTGACGGACACAAAAGGACACACACAGACAGCCACAGACGTCCTGTGTGTGCTGACGGACACACACGGACGTCCTGTGTGTTCTGACGGACACACACGGACGTCCTGTGTGTTCTGACGGACACCCACTGACGTCCTGTGTGTACTGAACAGACAGCCCACGTGGGCCAAAATCACCCGAACAGTCCACGGGGAGGGTCAGCGTGCTGAGTCCAAGGACGAATTTGCTTATATGTGTAATAATGGACAGCTATGGACGTCCTGTGTGTGCTGACGGACACACACAGATACACACAGACACACACAGACAGCCACATACGTCCTGTGTTTGCTGACGGACACAGACGAACACACACGGAGAGCCACAGACAGCTTGTGTGTGCTGGCGGACACCCACGGAAGCCCTGTGTGTACTGAACAGACAGCCCACATGGGCCAAAATCACCCGCACAGTCCACGGGAAGGGTCAGCGTGCTGAGTCCAAGGACCAACGTGCTGATATGTGTACTGATGGAAAGCCACAGACGTCCTGTGTGTCCTGACGGACACCAACGGACACACAAAGACAGCCACAGACGTCCTGTGTGTGCTGACGGACACACACGGACGTCCTGTTTGTGCTAACAGACACACACGGACGTCCAGTGTGTGCTGACGGACACCAACGGACGTCCTGTGTGTACTGAACAGACAGCCCACGTGGGCGAAAATCACCCGAGCAGTCCACGAGAAGGGTCAGCGTGCTTAGTCCATGGACCAACGTGCTGATATGTGCACTGATGGACAGCCACGGATGTCCTATGTGTGCTGACGGACACATATGGACAGCCACGGACGTCATGTGTGTGCTGACGGACACACACCGACGTCCTGTGTGTTCTGGCGGACACCCACGGACGTCCTGTGTTTACTGAACAGACAGCCCACGTGGGCCACAATCACCTGAACAGTCCACGGGAAGGGCCAGCGTGCTGAGTCCAAGGACCAGCGTGCTGATATGTATACTGATGGACAGCCACGGACGTCCTGTGTGTGCTGACGGACACAAACATAAACACTCAGACAGCCACAGACATCCTGTGTGTGCTGACGGACACACACGGATGTCTTGTGTGTGCTGACGGACAGCCACGGACGTTCTGTGTGTACTGAACAGACAGCCCACGTGGGCCAACATCACCCGATTAGTCCTCGGGAAGGGTCAGCGTGCTGAGTCCAAGGACCAACGTGCTGATATGTGTACTGATGGACAGCCACGGACGTTCTGTGTGTGCTGACGGACACCCACGGACATCGTGTGTGTGCTGACGGACACACACAGACGTCCTGTGTGTGCTGGCGGACACCCACGGACGTCCTGTGTGTACTGAACAGACAGCCCACGTGGGCCAAAATAACCCGAACAGTCCACGGGAAGGGCCAGCGTGCTGAGTCCAAGGACCAGCGTGCTGATATGTATACTGATGGACAGCCACAGACGTTCTGTGTGTGCTGACAGACACACACGAACACACACGGACAGCCACAGACGTCCTTTTTTGTGCTGACGGAAAGCCATGGACAGCCATGGACCTCGTTTGTGTGCTGACGGACATAAACGGACACACATAGACACCCACAGACGTCCTGTGTGTGCTGATGGACACACACGGACGTCCTGTGTGTGCTGACGGACACCCACAGACGTCCTGTGTGTACTGAACAGACAGCCCACGTGGGCCAAAATCACCCAAACAGTCCACGGGAAGGGTCAGCGTGCTGAGTCCATGGACCAACGTGCTGATATGTACACTGATGGACAGCCACGGACGTCCTATGTGTGCTGATGGACACATATGGACAGCCACGGACGTCATGTGTGTGCTGACGGACACACACGGACGTCCTGTGTGTGCTGGCGGACACCCACAGACGTCTTGTGTTTACTGAACAGACAGCCCACGTGGGCCAAAATCACCCAAACAGTCCACAGGAAGGGCCAGCGTGCTGAGTCCACGGACCAGCGTGCTGATATGTATACTGATGGACAGCCACAGACGTCCTGTGTGTGCTGACGGACACAAACAGAAACACTCAGACAGCCACAGACGTCCTGTGTGTGCTGACGGACACACACGGATGTCTTGTGTGTGCTGATGGACAGCCACGGACGTCCTGTGTACTGAACAGACAGCCCACGTTGGCCAAAATCACCCGATTAGTCCACGGGAAGGGTCAGCGTGCTGAGTCCAAGGACCAACGTGCTGATATGTGTACTGATGGACAGCCACAGACGTTCTGTGTGTGCTGACGGACACCCACGGACATCGTGTGTGTGCTGACGGACACACACAGACGTCATGTATGTGCTGGCGGACACCCACGGACGTCCTGTGTGTACTGAACAGACAGCCCACGTGGGCCAAAATCACCCGAACAGTCCACGGGAAGGGCCAGCGTGCTGAGTCCAAGGACCAGCGTGCTGAGTCCAAGGACCAGCGTGCTGATATGTATACTGATGGACAGCCACAGACGTTCTGTGTGTGCTGACAGACACACACGAACACACACGGACAGCCACAGACGTCCTTTTTTGTGCTGACGGACAGCCATGGACAGCCATGGACCTCGTGTGTGTGCTGACGGACATAAACGGACACACATAGACACCCACAGACGTCCTGTGTGTGCTGATGGACACACACGGACGTCCTGTGTGTGCTGACGGACACCCACGGACGTCCTGTGTGTACTGAACAGACAGCCCACGTAGGCCAAAATCACCCGAACAGTCCACGGGACGGGTCAGCGTGCTGAGTACAAGGACCAACGTGCTGATATGTGTACTGATGGACAGCCACAGACGTCCTGTGAGTGCTGACAGACACATATGGACAGCCACGGACGTTGTGTGTGTGCTGACGGACACACACGGACGTACTGTGTGTGCTGGCGGACACATATAGTGTTACAGGCTGGGATTCAGACTGCTAAAGTGGTCGATCAGAGGTTCAAGAACCGGACTGGACAGGACGGACGGATGGCTAGGGCGCGGCTCGGACGGACGCGATAGAGAGAGATGGCCGATCTGGTTCCTGAAATAAATGAGATATATTTTTGTGAGTTTTAAGAATCAAAAATGAAGAAGAGAAAGAAAACTAACTGGAAAATGGTGAACAGGAAATAAATATGACTTTTTATGGATTTTTATATCAATGGCTGATCTATAACTATATGATGCTGAAATGAAATAAAAACAAGAGAAAGATAGAGATGGAAGATGGATTCAAGTTGCTGGACTGAAGTCTCTCTCAACAAGAACAGGGGATGGAGATGGCGTGAAGGTGGAATCAGGCTTGCTGGACTGAAGTCTCTCTCAAGGTCGGATTGTTGGATGGAATGGAATGAAGAATCGCCACAAGTTTGGTGATGAAAACTTGATAAGATTCAAGGCTCTTTCTAGGTTGGCTTCACACGCAAACTAGAGAGAAAAGAAAGGGTTTTGCTAGGGAAAACTATCTCATATATTTCATAAGCTAAAAAAATACAAGGCTGCTTATAGTGGGGATTAAATACCCTGCAGCTATGCCCTTCTAGGGGACTTGAAGCAAAAAACAACATGGACTCTCTTGGACAAGCTAAAATCGACAAGGCCTAAACAAAGTGGGCCGACTCTACTAGGACAAGCTAAAGCAAAGGCTAAACAAAGGCCTTGAATTATTGGAGTCAAAGAAAATAAAGACTTGAAAAATTTGCCCATGAGTTCTTGAATTGAAATTAAAAAGAACCAACACAAACCAGAAACATAAACCGGTTAGAAATCATAATTGAAATCTTACCTGCTTACCTTAAATGGATTGGACGGATTACTCAGAACCGGCTGAGCTTGGGGAGGTGTCTGAACCGAGATCACATGTAGAGATGGTTAGGCCGGTTTGGTCCTGGCCGAGTGATCTGAATTGGAGGGAACCGGCTTGATCTTTAACCTCTATTGGAGATCTTGAATCTTCAATTGGACCATCTCTTCAATCAGCAGCTCTTCATCTTGATCAAGGGTAGTTGGACCACTAGTAACTACGGGAACCTCTACTTGGATGGCCGCATCATTCCCTCCCCCTTGAAAAGGTTATGGCCTCAGAACACCATCATCTGCAAGGAAAGGGGACAAGTCAGATACATTGAACACAGGGGAAATCTTAAACTCACCAGGAAGCTCAAGCTTGTAAGCATTGTCATTGATCTTCTCAAGGACCCGGAACGGCCCAGTGCCTCGGGTGACAGTTTGGACTTTCTTTCTTCTGGAAAACGCTCTGGCCTCATGTGTAACCACACTAAGTCGCCTGGTTCAAACAACACCTCCTTTCTCTTCTGGTCGAGACGGGCTTTGACCTTGGCCGCCTTTGCCTTTAACTTCTCTCGAACCCTCCGATGCATGTTCTTAACGAACTCGGCCTTAGTTGCACCTTCTCGGCTGCGGAACATAGACTTTGGCAGTTCGGATATGTCTAAAGGCGTCTCAGGATGAAAACCATAAACAACTTCAAAAGGAGAAAGTTCAGTGGCAGAGTGTCTAGCATGGTTATAAGCGAACTCAATAAACGGTAAACAATATAACCAGTTCCTCAAGTTCTTACCGAGCATAGCTCTCAACAACTGAGAGAGTGTACGGTTTACTACCTCAGTTTGGCCGTCCGTTTGTGGATGGCAAGTGGTCGAGAACAATAGCTTTGTTCCGATCTTACCCCATAGTGTCTTCCAGAAATGACTTAGAAACTTAGAGTCTCGGTCGGACACAATGGTTCGAGGAATACCATGGAGACGTACCACCTCTTTAAAGAACAGGTCGGCTGTCTGGGTAGCGTCATTGGTTTTGTCACAAGCTATGAAGTGGGCCATCTTGGAGAACCTGTCCACCACTACAAAAATGAAATCCGTGTGGTTTATCTTGGGCAAGCCAAGCACAAAGTCCATAGAAACATCTACCCAAGGGTGGTTAGGAATAGGTAATGGCATGTGTAAACCATAAGGATGTGACCTGGTTTTGTCTTGAGACAGACAGTGCATTTGGCGCATAGGTTCTCCACATCTCGTTTCATGTTCGGTCAGGACATTTAGGGTCTTGTCTCGGCCGAAATGTCCCATGAGGCCGCCACCATGAGCCTCCCGAACCAGCAATTCCCTCATCGAGCCTTTGGGAATGCATAACTTCTTTTCTTTAAACAAGAAACCTTCATGCTGGTAATAAACACCGAATGCTCCTTGTGTGGTTTTCCTGAAAGCTTCTTGAAAATCAAGGTCAGTAGCATAAGAATCTTTAATGAATTCAAAACCCATGATATTAGCTTCCATGGTCGAGATAAGAGTATGTGTTCGGGATAGGGCATCAGCCACCACATTGTCTTTGCCCTTCTTATACTTAATCACATAAGGAAAAGTCTCCACAAACTCCAACCATCTGGCGTGCCTCCTCTTGAGTGTGGTCTGTCCTCTTAGGTGTTTAAGCGTCTCATGATCTGTATGAATATAAAACTCTTTAGACAAAAGATAATGTTGCCAAGTTTCAAGTGATCTCACTAGCGCATAAAGCTCTTTGTCATAGGTTGGGTAGTTCAAGGTTGCTCCACTCAGTTTCTCGCTGAAATAGGCCACTGGACGTCCTCCTTGAGTAAGCACGGCTCCTATACCTGTCCCTGAAGCATCACATTCAATCTCAAAAGTTTTATCGAAGTTAGGCAGAGTAAGGACTGGTGCATGAGTCAAACAATATTTAAGCTTGTTAAAAGACTCTTCTTGGGATGGTCCCCAAATAAAGGATACGTTCTTCTTGATCACAGAGGTCAAGGCAGCGGCTATGGTGCTGAAATCCTTGACGAACCGCCGATAGAAACTGGCCAGGCCGTGAAAACTGCGAACATGACCAATGGTGGTAGGTGTAGGCCAGTCTTGGATCGCCTTGATCTTCTCTTCATCTACCTTCAGGCCCTGTGAACTAACAACAAAACCTAGAAATACCAATTCATCAGTGCAAAACACACATTTCTTTAAGTTGGCATAAAGGCCTTCTTGCCTAAGAACTTTGATCACTTGTTCAAGGTGTCTAATGTGGTCATTTAAGCAGCAGCTATAGATCAGTATGTCATCAAAGTACACAACCACAAATTTCCTTATGAAATGTCGAAGAACCTGGTTCATGAGTCTCATGAAGGTGCTGGGGGCGTTGGTGAGGCCAAACGGCATGCCCAGCCATTCGTATAGACCTTGCTTGGTCTTGAAGGCTGTCTTCCACTCGTCTCCCTCCTTCATTCGAACTTGGTGGTATCCACTCCTGAGATCAATCTCAGAGAGCACAACAGATCCAGTTATTTCATCCAACATATCATCTAGTCTAGGTATTGGGTACCCATATTTGATGGTTATGTTGTTAATGGCCCGGCAGTCCACACACATGCGCCATGTTCCATCCTTCTTTGGAACCAATAGGACCGGAACAGCACACGGACTATGACTCTCCCGGATGTAACCCTTATCCATGAGGTCTTGGACCTGTCTCTCCAACTCCTTGGCTTCTTCTGGATTAACTCGGTAGGCCGCTCTGTTTGGCAAGGGTGCGCCTGGCACAAAATCGATCTGATGTTCTATGCCTCGGATAGAGGGTAGGCCGGCTGGGATCTCATCAGGAAAAACGTCCTTGTATTGCTCCATGAGGCCTTGTACTTCGGCTGGTACCTCCGTGGCCTCAATCCCTGCAAAACAACTTTCTCTAAAGACCATTAGCAGCACCTGCGTCTCATGGTTTATAGACTTAACTACTTGGCTGGAAATGATGTATAAGTTAGTCTTACTTACCTTGCTGGCATGATCCATTGCTTGCTGCATCTCATAACCCTCTTGAGGACTTAGAGGTGCTAGGCTGTGCTTCTTGTTGTTGTGGCTGAAGCTATAGACATTGGTCCGGCCATGATGAATGGTCTCTTTATCGAACTGCCATGGCCGTCCTAGAAGTATGTGGCCGGCTTGCATAGGCACAACGTCACACTTGACCTGATCATGGTATTTACCAATACTGAAAGACACAACCACTTGCTCGGCTATCCGGAGCTCAGTCTCATCATTGAGCCACTTGAGCCGATATGGCTGCGGATGGGGCGTCTTGGCCAAACCTAGCTTATCAACAAGATACTTGCTGGCCACGTTAGTACAAGAACCACCATCTATGATCAAGCTACATACCTTTTGTTCCACGCTACATCTTGTATGAAAGATGTTTTCTCTTCGAACGGTTTCAGGATCGAAGAGAGCACTGGGAGATCGTCTGGTAACCAGTAGCTCTCCGGTCTCAGCATAATCGACTACCTCTTCATCAGAAACCATGGTCTCAACTTCGGCCTCGTCTTGGGATTCATACTCACTATCAGCCTTGAGGATCATTACACGCTTGTTGGGGCAATCTCTGGCATAGTGTCCCTTTCCCTGACATTTAAAACAAGTAATGTCACGGGTACGTTGATTTTGACCTTGGGTCTTACCTTGGTCGGATGGACCAGACTTGGACGGTTCAGTCTGATTTTTCTTGAAACGGTTCTCCACATCCACGAACTTGCCCTTGTCCACTCCTTTGGAAGCCGGTTGCGTCCAGGTTCCTTTGCCTCTGGCTGTGGACGCGTTCTTCCTTTTGATGTGTTGTTCGGCCTTGACGGCAAAGTGAAGCAGGTCGTGGAAGGTCTCATACTGCTGGCGCTCCACCTTTCGGGCAATGCGGTCTTGCAACCCATCCATGAACTGAGCCATCAAGGTCTCTTGCGTCTCGCATGTCTTGAGCTTGTTCCTGAGGGACTCAAACTCCTCATAGTACTCTTCTTTAGTCCGCGTTCCCTGAGACAGTTTACGAAAACGTTTCTGTAAGTCTCGATGATAATAAGCAGGAACATACCTTGTGCGAAGCTTGGATCGCATCTCTTCCCAAGTCTCAACTCTATAGACTCGGCCGGTCTCGGACACTTCTCTATCCCACCAAGATAGAGCATTCTCGGTCAGTTGGGCCGCGGCTAAGGCTATCTTCCTGGCCTCAGAGTAGTTGTAGTACTCAAAGATGTATTCCATGCGCCTCTCCCATTCAACGTAGGCGTCCGGGTTGACCTTTCCAGCAAAGGTTGGTGGGTTAAGCTTGAGCTCCTTTCCTCCTGGCCAAGGAACTTCATCCTCTCGGCGTCTCCTCCTGATAGGACTCCCATCTCCTTGGATCCGATGCTCTCGTCGTCCTTCTCGTCCGGCTTGGGCAGGTCGAGGCTCTTCTCGATCAGGTGGTTCAGAATCTGAACTGTCCTCATCAGAGAACAACCGTGGATCTCCCAAGTATGGATGGTTCCTTCTCCTAGGAAGCGGATCATTGGGACGGTTGCGTTGTTCCAGTCGAGCCAGCTGCTCGGTCACGGCATTCATAGTGGCCGTAAGTTGGGCTTGGCCGGCCATTAGCTGTGCGTTGATGTCAGCTTGGGTTAGAACAGCATTAGCATTGACATCTCCCATGTCTCTCCTGTGTACAAGAAAGAAAAGAGATCGCAAAAGGGAAATAGAAGATATAAGAAGAGAACAATCAATCAAGTAGATGCAAATGACTTGTTTATTTTTTTTTTTTTTTAAGTTATGAAAGATGAATGTCGAAAAGTTTCAAAAAGGAAAGTTGGAATATTTTTTTTTTTTAAAGAAAATATGAAATTAGAATCCAAAGTTTTATTTGGAAACTGGAAATCTTTTTTTTTTTAACTTTTAAAAGAAAAATCAAATCAATCAAGAAAACAAAAGAGGAAAGTGTAAATGTAATTGCAAATCAAATTTCGAATTTAAATCAGATGGAATATTTTTTATTTTTTTTTAAATTAAAAAGGATTGGTAATCTAAACTAAATGCAACTAATCAATCTAGCTAACTTGGTCAAGTAAGAATCAAATTTATTGCAAATTGGTCAATCGACCTCCCAATAAGGAAAGCTGGTCGATCAATCTCACAAACAGGTTGACTAGCTTACTGATGCACGAAAATGATCTAGAAAACACTAGGATAAACAACCAAGAACAGCAAGAACAATTTTTTTTTTTATTTTTCAAATGCAACTAGTTGATGAACACAAAACCGGCAGATAAGATGTCTTAAGGACAAGATATAACCGATTTTTCAGGAGCCTTAGGCTCTGATACCAAATGTTACAGGCTGGGATTCAGACTGCTAAAGTGGTCGATCAGAGGTTCAAGAACCGGGCTGGACAGGACGGACGGACGGACGGCTAGGGCGCGGTTTGGACGGATGCGATAGAGAGAGATGGCCGATCTGGTTCCTGAAACAAATGAGATATATTTTTGTGAGTTTTATGAATCAAAAATGAAGAACAGAAAGAAAACTAACTGGAAAATGGTGAACAGGAAATAAATATGACTTTTTACGGATTTTTATGTCAATGGCTGATCTATAACTATATGATGCTAAAATGAAATAAAAACAAGAGAAAGATAGAGATGGAAGATGGATTCAAGTTGCTGGACTGAAGTCTCTCTCAACAAGAACAGGGGATGGAGATGGCGTGAAGGTGAAATCAGGCTTGCTGGACTGAAGTCTCTCTCAAGGCCGGATTGTTGGATGGAATGGAATGAAGAATCGCCACAAGTTTGGTGATGAAAACTTGATAAGATTCAAGGCTCTTTCTAGGTTAGCTTCACACGCAAACTAGAGAGAGAAGAAAGGGTTTTGCTAGGGCAAACTATCTCATATATTTCATAAGCTAAAAAAATACAAGGCTGCTTATAGTGGGGATTAAATACCCTGCAGCTATGCCCTTCTAGGGGACTTGAAGCAAAAAACAACATGGACTCTCTTGGACAAGCTAAAATCGACAAGGCCTAACCAAAGTGGGCCGACTCTACTAGGACAAGCTAAAGCAAAGGCTAAACAAAGGCCTTTAATTATTGGACTCAAAGAAAATAAAGACTTAAACAATTTGCCCATGAGTTCTTGAATTGAAATTAAAAAGAACCAACACAAACCAGAATCATAAACCGGTTAGAAATCATAATTGAAATCTTACCTGCTTACCTTAAATGGATTGGGCGAATTACTCAGAACCGGCTGAGCTTGGGGAGGTGTCTGAACCGAGATCACATGTAGAGATGGTTAGGCCGGTTTGGTCCTGGCCGAGTGATCTGAGGAGGGAACCGGCTTGATCTTGAACCTCTATTGGACCGGCTGGATCTTGAATCTTCAATTGGACCATCTCTTCAATCAGCAGCTCTTCATCTTGATCAAGGATTTGTTGGACAGCTTTAGAGAATCCAAGTCTTATGGCCTTAGCTCCACTCCGGGTAGTTGGACCACTAGTAACAACGGGAACCTCTACTTGGATGGCCGCATCATATAGACAGCCACGGACGTCCTGTGTGTGCTGACGGACACAGACGGACACACACAGACAGCCACGGACGTCATGTGTGTGCTGGCGGACACCCACGGACGTCCTGTGTGTACTGAACAGACATCCCACATGGGCCAAAATCCCCCGAACAGTCCACGTGAAGGGTCAGCGTGCTGAGTCCAAGGACCAACGTGCTGATATGTGTACTGATGGATAGCCACAGACGTCCTATGTGTGCTGACGGACACAAACGGACACAGACAGACAGCCACGGACGTCTTGTGTGTCCTGACGGACACACACGGACGTCCTGTTTGTGCTGACGGACACACACGGACGTCCTGTGTGTGCTGACGGACACCCACGGACGTCATGTGTGTACTGAACAGACAGCCCACTTGGGCCAAAATCACCCGAGCAGTCCATGGGAAGGGTCGGCGTGCTGAGTCCAAGGACCAACGTGCTGATATTGTACTGATGGACACATATGGACAACCATGGACGTCCTGTGTGTGCTGACGGACACACACGGACGTCCTGTGTGTGCTGGCGGACACCCACGGACGTCCTGTGTGTACTCAACAGACAGCCCACATGGGACAAAATCACCCGAACAGTCCACGGGAAGGGCCAGCATGATGAGTCCAAGCACCAGCGTGCTGATATGTATACTGATGGACAGCCACGGACGTCCTCTGTGTGCTGACGGACACACACGGACACACACGGGCAGCCACGGACGTCCTTTATAGTGCTGACAGACAGCCACGGAAGTCATGTGTGTGATGGTGGACACCCAAGGACGTCCTGTGTGTACTGAACAGACAGCCCACGTGGGCCAAAATCACCCAAACAGTCCACGGGAAGGGCTAGCATGCTGAGTCCAAGTAGCAACGTGCTGATATGTGTCCTGATGGACAGCAACGGACGTCATGTGTGTGGTGACGGACACACACGGACACACATGGACAGTCACGGACGTCCTGTGTGTACTGAACAGACAGTCCACGTGGGCCAAAACTAGTGTTCGGCCATCGAACCATCGTCATGAAACATGATCCGACCACTAGACTTGATAAGCCATCATCCACTTAGCATGTACTGATATAACCGGCCTTCCATTGCCACCATGTAGGTCTACTCCCTACATAAGACATATGGCGCCTATCCTACTCACCAACCCAAAGTTGATTGTAAGATATCCCACTTAGCCTTTGCGGCCAGAACCATCCAACCATAGCCGGATCGTCCATAGTCCTGTCGAACCGTCTAGTTAAGATCTAGGTGCGATCGACCAGTTATAAGCCCGGCCCAAAGGCTCACGGACCTTCTTACCTGATCCGACCCAAAGCCTGGATCCATACCACAGAGTAAGACCAGAGACCAAACCGGATTGCCTTGCAACCAATCAGACCTTGCGACACAATACTCCGGTTAAACTAACCGTCCGTCCGTTTGACTATGCAGCCGCGGACTGTCCACTTGGTTCGGCCTAAGCCTTGAACCAATGGCACCGTTTGGAACTCACACCCTTTGGGAACTAGTACCCTTTGGACACACGTGCCTCTTGGCAACTCATGACCCTTGGCAACTCGCACCCATTCAGATGGTCCAACCGTTCGACCTAACCGTTCGTATGGACTGTCTGGTCCGTGTGTGTGTCCGGGCTATGGCCAAAAGACCACGCCTTAACATACACAAGTCATGAACCATTGTGACTGTTCAGGTAAGGGTTGCAACCGTTTATAACAGAACATAACCGCCCCTATCCAATTGGATCACCTGAGGCCGGTTTAGACCATGCACACGCCTAACTCATCGGTTATGGACCGCGACCGCATTACTCAACCAGAACCACGGTTATAACCAATCCCAACACATCAACAAGGCCAATATACAGAAGGAGTAGAAGAAGAAATAGATGAAAAGAATAAGAAGAATAGGACACAATCCAAACGCCCGTGGCTAGACCGGTTCGGACTGTCCGATGGTCTTAGCCGATGAGTGGGTGGTTACCCCACTGACCCTATCTGACTGAACCACGGGGTTGGAGTCCTTCTCCAGAAATTTCTCTATGCCTTGGGTATTCATAACCACACGGCCTCCTCTCTCCTAAACCGTTCTCCTTGCCGGAGATACTAAACCACCACGACCGGCCCTTTTCCGGCCGATCTCTTGGCCAGAACTCTCTCTCTCTCTCTCTCTCTACGTTTTTCCATGAGTATTTTACTCTGGAATTGGATAATGAAATCAACAGGAGAGCCCCATATTTATAAAAAAACGAGGGGGTAAGTCTTGCCCCACGAACAAGCACGACTTGCTAGCGAATGGGCACCATCGGCCAAGGGTTGTGCCCTCTTGGCCACTTGCATCCCTTCGCCCTTTCTGATTGGGTTTGGGGTTGGTCATAAGCCCAACCCACGCCCCAAGCCTCCTGGACTTAGCCCACGGCCTTGTCGAAGGACCCAACAGCCCATGGCCTCATGGCCGGACCTCACAGCCCACCACTGACCCGAACCCGGACCATCGGCCTAAAACCCAAACAGTCCGTCTAGCTGAGATGAGCTGACTCCCAGCTGCCTCAGCTGAGTGAGCTAGTAGTCCAGCTAGTGGAGCTGACTTAGTAGTGGCTGAGCTGGAGTGAACTCAACATAGCTTCGTTAAACTGGTCGAGCTACTTCTCTATCTCGTCCAGCTACCGTCTTACTCGTCTTAGCTGTCTCTTTGCTCTTATAAGGTTAAGTCTAAGTTTCCTTATGTACTTAACCTTCTTTCTCGACCATGGAACGCTTGCCTTGATGTCGTAAGACTGGCTTGTACGTTTCCTCGAACCATGGCCTTCCGGACAATCCTTTCCAGGATTGGGGGCATGACATGTCCGCCAGCACACACAGAACGTCTGTGGCTGTCCGAGGCTGTCCGTCAGCACACACAGAACGTCTGTGGCTGTCCATCACTTCACATATCAGCACGCTGGTCCTTGGACTCAGCACGCTGGCCCCTCCCGTGGACTGTTTCGGTGATTTTGGCACACGTGGGCTGTGTGTTCAGTA
The DNA here is from genome assembly GCF_020379485.1 of Brassica napus. Lineage (NCBI taxonomy): Eukaryota > Viridiplantae > Streptophyta > Magnoliopsida > Brassicales > Brassicaceae > Brassica > Brassica napus. The sequence goes on from NW_026014623.1 coordinate 1,024,433, forward strand.
CACATAGGACCTCTGTGGGTGTTCGCTAGCACACACAGGACAACCGTGGCTGTCCGTCAGCACACACAGGACGTTCGTGTGTGTCTGTCAGCACACACAGGACGTCCGTGGCTGTCCATCAGTACACATATCAGCACGCTGGTCCTTGGACTCAGCACGCTGGCCCTTCCCGTGGACTGTTCGGGTGATTTTGGCCCGCGTGGGCTGTCTGTTCAGTACACACAGGACGTCTGTGGGTGTCCGTCAGCACACACAGGACGTCCGTGGGTGTCCGTCAGCACACACAGGACGTCCGTGGCTGTCCATGTGTGTCCGTGTGTGTCTGTCAGCACACACAGGACGTCTGTGGCTGTCCATCAGTATACATATCATCACGTTGGTCCTTGGACTCAGCACGCTGACCCTTCCTGTGGACTGTTTGGATGATTTTGGCCCACGTGGGCTGTCTGTTCAGTACACACAGGACGTCCATCGGTGTCCGCCAGCACACACAGAACATCTGTGTGTGTCTGTCAGCACACACAAGACGTATGTGGCTGTCTGTGTGTGTCCGTGTGTGTCCGTCAGCACACACAGGACGTATGTGGCTGTCCATCAGTACACATATCAGCACGTTGGCCTTGGACTCAGCACGCTTACCCTTCCGGTGGACTGTTCGGGTGACTTTGGCTCACGTGGGCTGTCTGTTCAGTACACACAGGACGTCCCTGGGTGTCTGCCAGCACACACAGGACGTCCCTGGCTGTCCGTGTGTGTTCGTGTGTGTCCGTTTGTGTCCGTCAGCACACACAGGACATCCGTGGCTGTCCATCAGTACACATATCAGGACGTTGGTCCTTGGCCTCAGCACGCTGGCCCTTCCTGTGGACTGTTTGGGTGATTTTTGGCCCACGTGGGCTGTCTGTTCAGTACACATAGGACGTCCGTCGGTGTCCACCAGCACACACTGGATGTCCATGGCTGTCCGTGGCTATCCGACAGCACACACAGGATGTCTGTGGCTGTCCGTGTGTGTCCGCGTGTGTCCGTCAGCACACAGGACGTCCGTGGGTGTCCGTCAGTACACACAGGACATCCGTGTGTGTCCGTCAGCACACACAGGACGTCCGTGTGTGTCCGTGTGTGTCCGTCAGCACACACAGGACGTCCGTGGCTGTCCATCAGTACACATATGAGCACGTTGGTCTTTGGATTCAGCATGCTGACCCTTCCCGTGGACTGTTCGTGTGATTTTGGCCCACGTGGGCTATCTGTTCAGTACACACAGGACGTCTGTGGGTGTCCGCCAGTACACACAGGACATCTGTGGCTGTCCGTGTGTGTCCGTCTGTGTCCGTCAGCACACACAGGACGTCCGTGGCTGTCCATCAGTACACATATCAGCACGTTGATCCTTTGACTCAGCACGCTGGCCCTTCCCGTAGACTGTTTGGGTGATTTTGGCCCATGTGGGCTGTCTGTTCAGTACACACAGGACGCCCGTGGGTGTCCGCCAGCACACACAGGACGTCTGTGGCTGTCTGTGGCTGTCCGTCAGCACACACAGAACGTCTGTGGCTGTCCATCACTTCACTAATCAGCACGCTGGTCCTTGGACTCAGCACGCTGGCCCTTCCCGTGGACTGTTTGGGTGATTTTAGCCCATGTGGGCTGTGTGTTCAGTAGACATAGGACCTCCGTGGGTGTTCGCCAGCACACACAGGACGTCCATGGCTGTCCGTCAGCACACACAAGACGTCCGTGTGTGTCCGTCAGCACACACAGGACGTCCGTGGCTGTCCATCAGTACACATATCAGCACGCTGGTCCTTTGACTCAGCACGCTGGCCCTTCCCGTAGACTGTTCGGGTGATTTTGGCCCACGTGGGCTGTCTGTTCAGTACACACAGGACGTCCGTGGGTGTCTGTCAGCACACACAAGATGTCCGTGTGTGTCTGTCAGCACACACAGGACGTCTGTGGCTGTCTGTGTTTGTCTGTGTCTGTCCGTCAGCACACACAGGACGTCCGTGGCTGTCCATCAGTACACATATGAGCACGTTGGTCCTTGGAATCAGCACGCTGACCCTTCCTGTGGACTGTTCGGGTGATTTTGGCCCACGTGGGCTGTCTGTTCAGTACACACAGGACGTCCGGGGGTGTCCGCTAGCACAAACATGACGTCTGTGGCTGTCCGTGTGTGTTCGTGTGTGTCCGCCTGTGTCCGTCAGCACACACAGGACATATGTGGCTGTCCATCAGTACACATATTAGCACGTTGGTCCTTGGCCTCAGCACGCTGGCCCTTCCCGTGGACTGTTTGGGTGATTTTTGTCCTCCGTGTGTGTCCGTTCAGAACACACAGGACGTCCGTGTGTGTACGTCAGCACACACAGGACGTCCGTGGCTGTCTGTGTGTGTCCGTCAGCACACACAGGACGTCCGTGGCTGTCCGTGTGTGTCCGTCAGCACACACATGACGTCCGTGGCTGTCCATCAGTACACATATCACCACGCTGGTCCCTGGACTCAGCACGCTGGCCCTTCCCGTGGACTGTTTGGGTGATTTTGGCCCACGTGGTATGTCTGTTCAGTACACACAGGACGTCCGTGGGTGTCCGCCAGCACACACAGGACGTCCGTGGCTGTCCGTCAGCACACATAGGACGTCTGTGGCTGTCTGTGGGTGTCCGTGTGTGTCCGTCAGCACACACAAGACGTCTGTGGCTGTCCATCGGTACACATATCAGCACGCTGGTCCTTGGACTCAACACGCTGGCCCTTCCCGTGGACTGTTCGGGTGATTTTGGCCCACGTGGGCTGTCTGGTCAGTACACACAGGACGTCTGTGGGTGACCGTAAGCACACACAGGACGTCCGTGGGTGTCTGTCAGCACACACAGGACGTCCGTGGCTGTCCGTGTGTGTCCGTCAGCACACACAGGACGTCTGTGGCTGTCCATCAGTACACATATCATCACGTTGGTCCTTGGACTCAGCACGCTGACCCTTCCCGTGGACTGTTCGGATGATTTTAGCCCACGTGGGCTGTCTGTTCAGTACACACATGACGTCCGTGGGTGTGCGCCAGCACACACAGGACATCCGTGTGTGGCTGTCAGCACACACATGACATATGTGGCTGTCCGTGTTGTTCGTCAGCACACACAGGACGTATGTGGCTGTCCATCAGTACACATATCAGCACGTTGGTCCTTGGACTCAGCACGCTGACCCTTCCCGTGGACTGTTCGGGTGATTTTGGCTCACGTGGGCTGTCTGTTCAGTACACACATGACATCCGTGGGTGTCCGCCAGCACACACAGGACATCCGTGTGTGTCTGTCAGCACACACATGACGTATGTGGCTGTCCGTGTGTGTCCTTCAGCACATGCTGTCCATCAGTACACATATCAGCACGTTGGTCCTTGGCCTCAGCACGCTGGCCCTTCCCGTGGACTGTTTGGGTGATTTTTGGCCCACGTGGGATGTCTGTTCAGTACACACAGGACGTCCGTCGGTGTCCACCAGCACACATAGGATGTCCGTGGCTGTCTGACAGCACACACAGGATGTCCGTGGTTGTCCGTGTGTGTCCGTCAGCACACACAGGACGTCCGTGGGTGTCCGTCAGCACACACAGGACATCCGTGTGTGTCCGTCAGCACACACAGGACGTCCGTGTGTGTCCCTGTGTTTCTGTCAGCACACACAGGACGTCCGTGGCTGTCCATCAGTACACATATCAGCACGTTGGTCCTTGGATTCAGCATGCTGACCCTTCCCGTGGAATGTTCGTGTGATTTTGGCCCACGCGGGCTGTCTAATCAGTACACACACGACGTATGTGGGTGTCCGCCAGTACACACAGGACGTCTGTGGGTGTCCGTTTTTGTCCGTGTGTGTCTGTCTGTGTCCGTCAGCACACACAGGACGTCCGTGGCTATCCATCAGTACACATATCAGCACGTTGGTCCTTTGACTCAGCACGCTGACCCTTCCCGTGGACTGTTCGGGTGATTTTGGCTCACGTGGGCTGTCTGTTCAGTACACACATGACATCCGTGGGTGTCCGCCAGCACACACAGGACATCCGTGTGTGTCTGTCAGCACACACATGACGTATGTGGCTGTCCGTGTGTGTCCTTCAGCACATGCTGTCCATCAGTACACATATCAGCACGTTGGTCCTTGGCCTCAGCACGCTGGCCCTTCCCGTGGACTGTTTGGGTGATTTTTGGCCCACGTGGGATGTCTGTTCAGTACACACAGGACGTCCGTCGGTGTCCACCAGCACACATAGGATGTCCGTGGCTGTCTGACAGCACACACAGGATGTCCGTGGTTGTCCGTGTGTGTCCGTCAGCACACACAGGACGTCCGTGGGTGTCCGTCAGCACACACAGGACATCCGTGTGTGTCCGTCAGCACACACAGGACGTCCGTGTGTGTCCCTGTGTTTCTGTCAGCACACACAGGACGTCCGTGGCTGTCCATCAGTACACATATCAGCACGTTGGTCCTTGGATTCAGCATGCTGACCCTTCCCGTGGAATGTTCGTGTGATTTTGGCCCACGCGGGCTGTCTAATCAGTACACACACGACGTATGTGGGTGTCCGCCAGTACACACAGGACGTCTGTGGGTGTCCGTTTTTGTCCGTGTGTGTCTGTCTGTGTCCGTCAGCACACACAGGACGTCCGTGGCTATCCATCAGTACACATATCAGCACGTTGGTCCTTTGACTCAGCACGCTGGCCCTTCCCGTAGACTTTGTGGGTGATTTTGGCCCACGTGGGCTGTCTGTTCAGTACACACAGGACGTCCGTGGGTGTCCGCCAGCACACAAAGGATGTCTGTGGCGGTCCGTGGCTGTCCGTCAGCACACACAGAACGTCTGTGGCTGTCCATCACTTCACATATCAGCACGCTGGTCCTTGGACTCAGCACGCTGGCCCTTCCCGTGGACTGTTTGGGTGATTTTGGCCCACGTGGGCTGTCTGTTCAGTACACATAGGACCTCCGTGGGTGTTCGCCAGCACACATAGGACGTCCGTGGCCGTCCTTCAGCAAACATAGGACGTCCGTGTGTGTCCGTCAGCACACACAGGACGTCCTTGGCTGTCCATCAGTACACATATCAGCACGCTGGTCCTTGGACTCAGCACGCTGGCCCTTCCCATGGACTGTTCGGGTGATTTTGGCCCACGTGGGCTGTCTGTTCAGTACACACAGGACGTCCGTGGGTGTGCGTCAGCACACACAGGACGTCCGTGGGTGTGCGTCAGCACACACAGGACGTCCGTGGGTGTACGTCAGCACACACAGGACGTACGTGGCTGTCCGTGTGTGTCTGTCAGCACACACAGGACGTCTTTGGCTGTCCATCAGTACACATATCATCACGTTGGTCCTTGGACTCAGCACGCTGACCCTTCCTGTGGACTGTTCCGATGATTTTGGCCCACGTGGGCTGTCTGTTCAGTACACACAGGATGTCCGCGGGTGTCTGTGACACTCCCGATTGTAGATGACCGGAAATGACACGGTCGATGTTCCCCGATTGTCGATCTGAGGTTCTCAGAATAGTTCCGATCGCCTTAGACCAACAACCAAAGAACACCAACACTCCTATCGGATATAACTCTAGGCTTTTCAACCCGACAAAGCAATACCCGATAGTTAGTTCGTCCGGACAAGGACTAATATCATATGGAACCCGTATTTTAAAAAAACATTCTTTATATATCAATCAAAGGCATCTTACAAAATTTGTTATAAATTAACCTCGAGGTTTTCGGTCAACAAATCTTATACTTAAGATATATCAAAATGACTTTGCAAGGATAATAAAACTACCGCAAGCTAATGCTGTTCCTTCCCGTCCTAGAGTAAGGTCTCCCGTCTATTGGTTACCTGCATCACAAATAAGTCATGAGTAACTAGTTTACTCAGTGAGCCTAGTCCCGCACCCCAACATATATTAATAATATCTCAAGTAATCAACTTCATTTGTATGCAGTGGAAATATATTCCATATATGGATATTTATATATAAGGAATATTCTACCATCATTGTGAATCTAATCATATCCCTCACTTCCTATTCCCGTCTCTCATATCATTCTTATAATCATATATATATATACACCAGACCCGAGAAACCACAAAGGCTAAACGAGTCTAGCGAGTTAGCATCACCATCATCGCCATCAGATATTCAAAAATTGAACATCTAACGCTGCATGCAGTTACACGGCCTCCAGGGTGCGACCCCATCATCGTGTCTTCGTGACCTTGTTCCATATCACAGGACCAATTCACGGTAATCATCATTCATACGAGAATATTTTGGAAGACAGGTTTATAATAAGACTTCACTGATTAATACTTCCATACTTAATTATATTTAATACTATACATATGTATTAGTACTTGAGAACAAGTACTAAGGTTTGGAATAAACCTCTATGATCATTCATGAATATTTAATAAGTGTTTACACTAAGTAAACACCTTACCAATTCAATATTGATCAAGAGACAAAGCCTATCAATTATCTACAATCAGTACGTTCAATCAAGAAATATTCAATCACTACTCATCAATCATCTATCTAGACTCACCTTTGATTCCATGAGATTGGCTAGGGAAAACTAGACTTGAGCTCAACTAATAACACTCCATTTCACTCCTGATTCAGAATGTGTGGATACAAGATCAGTCAGGTTGATTCCAACAGAAACTCTACTCAGCTTAGTTCAAAGCAGTTCAGTTCGGTTGAAGGATAATTCAGTTCAGCTAAGCCTTTAAAAAAATATCTAAGGGACATAACTGAACCAAGATCAATCCACACACAGGTTTGAAAACTAATCTGGACAGGAAGCTTAACAAATCAGTCCACTTGTTCCAAACAAAACTTTTCTGAACTAGTAGTTATGGCTTACCGATTTCCTCAAGCTTTAAGATGAACTTGGTTGATATAAACTTCAAGCTGAACACACGTCTAACCTGATCAGAACAAGATACCTATGATAGGTTCAAGATCAGAAACAGGCCAAAACGTTTTGATTACCTAACAAGAACTTAAGCTCAAGCAAAACTGATCTCATACCGATAAAATCAAAGGCTAAAGAACTTGGGTGATTCTAAACTCCTGGACACCAAACCTTCAGTTCTTAACCACACCATAACACACTGGTTAAAGTCACAGGATGGTGAGAAAGGTTCATCCATGCTCAATTCTCTTTTCTGAATTTTTTTCTGAATTTTTCAACTGTTTTTCTCACAGATTTTTCTCTCTTCTTTCTCTCTTTCTCTCTGATTTTTTCTCTGGTTTTTCTTGCAGTAACAGGACGTCCAGAGGAGAGAAGAGGGTATTTTCTATCATAAGGAGTTTCTTCAGATGAGGGTTTGCTCCCACAAAAGACAAAGCTGAGGTTAGACAGCTGGTGACATGCTTCAGCACACCAAGCAGCACAAGCAGCTGAACATTTCCCTTCCATGAAGAAAGCTACAAGCAGCTGAAGCAAACAGCTTGTGACCAGCATGTGACTTATAATAAGCAACCAGGTAAGCAAGTAGGTGCATGTCATGTGACCTAATTACTGAGGAAGCAAGTAGGCTAGAAGGTGCAAGACATGTGACTGTTCAGAAATAATTTTCAGAGTTTTGTCGATATTTTTTGGACTGTTTCGACTAAATATTTTTTATCATTCGAATCTCGTCCTGCTCTGAATAAACTCGCCCAGCATGAATTAAAACCGACAATAATAATTAACACTCGACCAGAACCATCAAGAAATGGTTTTTTGACCAAAAGACAGCCCCGTCGAGATTAATTCACCGTGTCAATTTTTATTTAAATTCTGATCGATCAATCTTCAAACTGATCTTAAAGAATTTTCTCGACCAAAATTATATCTGCTCGCGAGGGTTATTACAGTGTCCGTCAGCACACACAGGACGTCCGTGTGTGTCTGTCAGCACACACAGGACGTCTGTGGCTGTGTGTGTGTGTCCGTGTCTGTCCGTCAGCACACATAGGACGTCCGTGGCTGTCCATCAGTACACATATCAGCACGTTGGTCCTTGGAGTCATCACGCTGACCCTTCCCGCGGACTGTTCGGGTGATTTTGGCCCACGTGGGCTGTCTGTTCAGTACACACAGGACGTCCGGGGGTGTCCGCTAGCACACACAGGACGTCTGTGGCTGTCCGTGTGTGTTCATGTGTGTCCGCCTGTGTCCATCAGCACACACAGGACATCCGTGGCTGTCCATCAGTACACATATCAGCACGTTGGTCCTTGGCCTCAGCACGCTGGCCCTTCCCGTGGACTGTTTGGGTGATTTTTGTCCTCCGTGTGTGTCCGTTCAGTACACACAGGACGTCCGTGTGCGTCCGTCAGCACACACAGGACATCCGTGGCTGTCCGTGTGTCTGTCGGCACACACAGAACGTCCGTGGCTGTCCATCATTACACATATCAGCACGCTGGTCCTTGGACTCAGCACGCTGGCCCTTCCCGTGGACTGTTTGGGTGATTTTGGCCCACGTGGTCCGTCTGTTCAGTACACACAGGACGTCCGTGGGTGTCCGCCAGCAAACACAGGACGTCCGTGGCTCTCCGTCTGCACACATAGGACGTCCGTGGCTGTCCGTGTGTGTCCGTGTGTGTCCGTCAGCACACACAAGACGTCCGTGGCTGTCCATCAGTACACATATCAGCACGCTGGTCCTTGGACTCAGCACGCTGGCCCTTCCCGTGGACTGTTCGGGTGATTTTGGCCCACGTGGGCTGTCTGGTCAGTACACACAGGACATCTGTGGGTGTCCGTAAGCACACACATGACGTCCATGGGTGTCTGTCAGCACACACAGGACGTCTGTGGCTGTCCATCAGTACACATATCATCACGTTGGTCCTTGGACTCAGCACGCTGACCCTTCCCGTGGACTTTTTGGATGATTTTGGCCCACGTGGGCTGTCTGTTCAGTACACACAGGACGTCCGTGGGTGTCCGCCAGCACACACAGGACATCTGTGTGTGTCTGTCAGCACACACAAGACGTATGTGGCTGTGCGTGTGTTTCCGTGTGTGTCCGTCAGCACACACAGGACTTATGTGGCTGTCCCTCAGTACACATATCAGCACGTTGGTCCTTGGACTCAGCACGCTGACCCTTCCCGTGGACTGTTCGGGTGATTTTGGCTCATGTGGGCTGTCTGGTCAGTACACACAGGACGTCTGTGGGTGTCCGCCAGCACACACAGGACGTCCCTGGCTGTCCGTGTGTGTTCATGTGTGTCCGTTTGTGTCCGTCAGCACACACAGGACATCCGTGGCTGTCCATCACTACACATATCAGCACGTTGGTCCTTGGCCTCAGCACGCTGGCCCTTCCCGTGGACAGTTTGGGTGATTTTTGGCCCACGTGGGCTGTCTGTTCAGTACACACAGGACGTCCATCGGTGTCCGCCAGCACACACAGGATGTCTGTGGCTGTCCGTGGCTGTCCGACAGCACACACAGGATGTCCGTGGCTGTCAGTCAGCACACACAGGACGTCTGTGGGTGTCCGTCAGCACACACAGGACATCCGTGTGTGTTCGTCAGCATACACAGGACGTCCGTGTGTGTCCGTCAGCACACATAGAACGTCTGTGGCTGTCCATCACTACACATATCAGCACGTTGGTCCTTGGATTCAGCATGCTGACCCTTCCCGTGGAATGTTCGGGTGATTTTGGCCCACATGGGCTGTCTGTTCAGTACACACAGGACGTCTGTGGGTGTCCGCCAGTACACACAGGACGTCCGTGGCTGTCCGTGTGTGTCCGTGTGTGTCCGTCAGCACAGACAGGACGTCCGTGAGTGTCCATCTGTACACATATCAGCACGTTGGTCCTTTGACTCCGCACGCTGGCCCTTCCCGTAGACTGTTTGGGTGATTTTGGCCCCGTGGGCTGTCTGTTCAGTACACACAGGACGTCCGTTGGTGTCCGCCAGCACACACACAGGACGTCTGTAGCTGTCCGTGGCTGTCCGTCAGCACAAACAGAACGTCTGTGGCCTTCCATCACTTCACATATCAGCACGCTGGTCCTTGGACTCAGCATGCTGGCTCTTCCCGTGGACTGTTTGGGTGATTTAGGCCCACGTGGGCTGTCTGTTCAGTACACATAGGACCTCCGTGGGTGTTCGCCAGCACACACAGGACGTCCGTGGCTGTCCGTCAGCAAACACAGGACGTCCGTGTGTGTCTGTCAGCACACACAGGACGTCTGTGGCTGTCCATCAGTACATATATCAGCACGCTGGCCCTTCCCGTGGACTGTTCGGGTGATTTTGGCCCACGTGGGCTGTCTGTTCAGTACACACAGGACGTCCGTGGGTGTCCGTCAGCACACACAGGACGTTCGTGGGTGTCCGTCAGCACACACAGGACGTCCGTGGCTGTCCGTATGTGTCTGTGTGTGTCTGTCAGCACACACAAGACGTCTGTGGCTGTCCATCAGTACACATATCATCAGGTTGGTCCTTGGTCTCAGCACGCTGACCCTTCCTATGGACTTTTCGGATGATTTTGGCCCACGTGGGCTGTCTGTTAAGTCCACACAGGACGTCCGTGGGTGTCCGTCAGCACACACAGGACGTCCGTGTGTGTCTGTCAGCACACACAGGACGTCTGTGGCTGTCTGTGTGTGTCCGTGTCTGTCCGTCAGCACACACAGAACGTCCGTGGCTGTCCATCAGTACACATATCAGCACGTTGGTCCTTGGAGTCAGCACGCTGACCCTTCCCGCGGACTGTTTGGGTGATTTTGGCCCACGTGGGCTGTCTGTTCAGTACACACAGGACGTCCGGGGGTGTCCGCTAGCACACACAGGACGTCTGTGGCTATCCGTGTGTGTCCGCCTGTGTCCGTCAGCACACACATGACATCTGTGGCTTTCCATCAGTACACATATCAGCACGTTGGTCCTTGGCCTCAGCACGCTAGCCCTTCGCGTGGACTGTTTGGGTGATTTTTGTCCTCCGTGTGTGTCCGTTCAGTACACACAGGACGTCCATGTGTGTCTGTCAGCACACACAGGACGTCCGTCGCTGTCCGTGTGTGTCTGTCAGCACACACAGAACGTCCGTGGCTTTCCATCAGTACACATATCAGCACGCTGGTCCTTGGACTCAGCGCGCTGGCCCTTCCCGTGGACTGTTTGGGTGATTTTGGCCCACGTGGTCTGTCTGTTCAGTACACACAGGACGTCCGTGGCTGTCCGCCACCACACACAGGACGTCCGTGGCTGTCCGTCAGCACACATAGCACGTCCGTGGCTGTCTGTGTGTGTTCGTGTGTGCCCGCCTGTGTCCGTCAGCACACACAGGACATCTGTGGCTGTCGATCAGTACACATATCAGCAAGTTGGTCCTTGGCCTCAGCACGCTGGCCCTTCCCGTGGACTGTTTGGGTGATTTTTGTCCTCCGTGTGTGTCTGTTGAGTACACACAGGACGTCCGTGTGTGTCCGTCAGCACACACAGGACGTCTGTGGCTGTCCGTGTGTGTCTGTCAGCACACACAGAACGTCCGTGGCTTTCCATCTGTACACATATCAGCACGTTGGTCCTTGGACTCAGCACGCTGGCCCTTCCCGTGGACTGTTTGGGTGATTTTGACCCACGTGGTCTGTCTGTTCAGTACACACAGGACGTCTGTGGCTGTCCGCCAGCACACACAGGACGTCCGTGGACACATAGGACGTCCGTGGCTGTCCGTGTCTGTCCGTGTGTGTCCGTCAACACACACAAGACATCACGTTGGTCCTTGGACTCAGCACGCTGACCCTTCCCGTGGACTGTTCGGATGATTTTGGCCCACGTGGGCTGTCTGTTCAGTACACACAGGACGTCTGTGGGTGTCCGCCAGCACACACAGGACATCCGTGTGTGTCTGTCAGCACACACATGACGTATGTGGCTGTCCGTGTGTGTCCGTGTGTGTCCGTCAGCACACACAGGACGTATGTGGCTGTCCATCAGTACACATATCAGCACGTTGGTCCTTGGACTCAGCACGCTGACCCTTCCCGTGGACTGTTCGGGTGATTTTTGCCCACTTGGGCTGTCTGTTCAGTACACACAGGACGTCCCTGGCTGTCCGTGTGTGTTCGTGTGTGTCTGTTTGTGTCCGTTAGCACACACAGGACATCCATGGATGTCCATCAGTACACATATCAGCACGTTGGTCCTTGGCCTCAGCACGCTGGCCCTTCCCGTGGACTGTTTGGGTGATTTTTGGCCCACGTGGGCTGTCTGTTCAGTACACACAGGACGTCCGTGGGTGGCCACCCGCACACATAGGACGTCTGTGGCTGTCCGTGTGTGTTCGTGTGTGTCCGTCTGTGTCCGTCAGCACACACAGGACGTCTGTGGCTGTCCATCAGTACAAATATCAGCACGTTGGTCCTTTGACTCAGCACGCTGGCCCTTCCCGTGGACTGTTTGGGTGATTTTGGCCCACGTGGGCTGTCTGTTTAGTACACAAAGGAAGTCCGTCGGTGTCTGCCAGCACACACAGGACATTTGTGGCTGTCTGTGGCTGTCTGTCAGCAGACACAGAACGTCTGTGGCTGTCCATCAGTTCACATATCAGCACGCCGGTCCTTCGACTCAGCACGCTGGCCCTTCCTGTGGACTGTTTGGGTGATATTGGCCCACGTGGGCTGTCTGTACAGTACGCACAGGACGTCTGTGGGTGTCAGCCAGCACACACAGAACGTTTGTGGCTGTCCGTAAGCACACACCGGACGTCCGTGTGTGTGTCTGTCAGCACACACAGGACGTCCGTCGCTGTCCATCAGTACACATATCAGCACGTTGGTCCTTGGACTCAGCACGCTGACCCTTCTCGTGGACTGTTCGGGTGATTTTGGCCCACGTGGGCTGTCTGTTCAGTACACACAGGACGTCTGTGGGTGTCCGCCAGTACATACACGACGTTCATGGCTGTCCGTGTGTGTCCGTGTGTGTCCGTCTGTGTCCGTCAGCACACACAGAACGTCCGTGGCTGTCCATCAGTACAGCACGTTGGTCCTTTGACTCAGCACGCTGGCCCTTCCCGTGGACTGTTTTGTTGATTTTGGCCCACGTGGGCTGTCTGTTCAGTACACACATGACGTCTGTGGGTGTCCGCCAGCATACACAGGACATCTGTGGCTGTCCGTGGCTGTCCTTCAGCACACACAGGACATCCATGGCTGTCCGTGTGTGTCTGTGTGTGTCCGTCAGCACACACAGGACGTCAGTGGGTGTCCATCACCACACACAGGACGTCCGTGTGTGTCCGTCAGCACACACAGGACATCCGTCGCTGTCCATCAGTACACATATCAGCACGTTGGTCCTTGGACTCAGCACGCTGGCCCTTCCCGTGGACTGTTTGGGTGATTTTGGCCCACGTGGGTTATCTGTTCAGTACACACAGGACGTCCGTGGGTGTCCGCCAGCACACACAGGACGTCTGTGGCTGTCTGTGGCTGTCCGTCAGCACACACAGGACGTCCGTGGCTGTCCGTGTGTGTCTCTGCGTGTCCGTGTGTGTCCATCAGCACACGCAGGACGTCCGTGGCTGTCCATCAGTACACATATCAGCACGCTGGTCCTTGGACTCAGCACGCTGGCCCTTCCCGTGGACTGTTCGGGTGATTTTGGCCCATGTGAGCTGTCTGTTCAGTACACACATGACGTCTGTGGGTGTCCGTCAGCACACACAGGATGTCCGTGTGTGTCCGTCAGCACACACAGGATGTCTGTGGCTGTCCGTGTGTTGCCGTGTGTGTCCGTCAGCACACACAGTACATCCGCGGCTGTCCATCAGTACACATATCAGCACGTTGGTCCTTGGACTCAGCATGATGACCCTTCCCTTGGACTGTTTGGGTGATTTTGGCCCACGTGGGCTGTCTGTTCAGTACACCAGGACGTCCGCCAGCACACACAGGACATCCGTGTGTGTCTGTCAGCACACATCGGACGTATGTGGCTGTCTGTGTGTGTCCGTGTGTGTCCGTCAGCACACACAGGACGTCCGTGGCTGTCCATCAGTACACATATCAGCACGTTGGTCCTTGGATTCAGCACGCTGACCCTTCCCGTGGACTGTTTGGGGGATTTTGGCCCACGTGGGCTGTCTGTTCAGTACACACAGGACGTCCGTGGGTGGCCACCCGCACACATAGGACGTCTGTGGCTGTCTGTGTGTGTTCGTGTGTGTCCGTCTGTGTCCGTCAGCACACACAGGACATCTGTGGCTGTCCATCAGTACACATATCAGCACGTTGGTCCTTGGCCTCAGCACGCTGGCCCTTCCCGTGGACTGTTTGGGTGATTTTTGGCCCACGTGGGCTGTCTGTTCAGTACACACAGGACGTCCGTGGGTGTCCGCCAGCACACACAGGACGTCTGTGGCTGTTTGTGGCTATCCGTCAGCACACATAGGACGTTCGTGGCTGTCCGTGTGTGTCCGTGTGTGTCCGTCAGCACACACAGGACGTCCGTGGGTGTCCGTCAGCACACACAGGACGTCTGTGTGTGTCCGTCAGCACACACAGGACGTATGTGTGTGTACGTGCGTGTCTGTCAGCACACACAGGACGTCCGTGGCTGTCCATCAGTACACATATCAGTACGTTGGTCCTTGGACTCAGCACGCTGACCCTTCCCGCGGACTGTTCGGGTGATTTTGGCCCACGTAGGCTGTCTGTTCAGTACACACAGGACATCTGTGGGTGTCCGCCAGTACACACAAGACGTCCGTGGCTGTCTGTGTGTGTCCGTCTGTGTCCGCCAGCACACACAGGACGTTCGTGGCTGTCCATCAGTACACATATCAGCACGTTGGTCCTTTGACTCAGCACACTGGCCCTTCCCGTGGACTGTTTGGGTGATTTTGGCCCACGTGGGCTGTCTGTTCAGTACACACAGGACATCCGTGGGTGTCCGTGTCAAGTCCCAAGTTCTAGATATGGCCATCAGGACGGGCCATGGTACGAGGAGATGCACCAGTCAGGTCAAATGATCTAAAGACAAGCATATCATGGTCCAAACAGAAGGTTAAGTGCATCAGATGGCTGAGACTTGACCAAGATAAGAAGGAAGGAAGCTAAAGAGAGCTGGACGAGTGGTCCGGATGCTGGACAAGGTCCGGAGGCAGCTCATTCAGCTCGGTGGAGCTGGAAGGGAGTTCACATAGTCTGAACTAGCTCACTGGAGCTGGAGGAGTAGCTCACTCAGCTGGGGCAGCTAGCACTCAGCTCATCTCAGCTGGGTGGAGTGTTGGAGTCTTGGGCGGTCATTGCAGATCATGGGTGGTTAAGGTCCGGATCATGGACATGGGGGTCCGATGGGTCTGAGGGACTCTGGCAAGTAAGCTATGCAAGTGGGAAAGCTATTGGGCCAGAGATCGATCAGCCCAAACGAAGAGAAGAGCAGTTGTGAGCGGTTGGACGGTTTGGGCGAAAGGTGCAACCGCATGTGTCCCATCATCCAATCAATGCTTCTGTTCTCCCAGAGCAGTTGGCGGGCTCTTCTCCTATAAATACAAGTCCCTCCTGTTGACATTTATCATCAGAGAGAGAAGGGGAAAATCTGCCCAATTCGTTACAGAATCAAAGAAAGAAAAGAGAGAAGTTGGCCGCAAGGCAGTCCGTGTGAAGGTTTGGTGATTCCGGTGAGTTCTAGCCGTGGGCAAGGGAGACTTGATCGAAAATGGATACTAGACAGAAGGATAAGACTGTGGAGAAGAGTTTGGGGACTTCCGAGCACACACCTAAGGTACAGGATGTTAACCAAGTGGTATCGCCCAAGACCATTAATCCGGGTGGTCTGGCCGATTGATCCATGTGTTGTTGGTTGCATCTATTACTCTTTCCCTGTCAATATATCTCTTCTCTACTATATTATTAAGTGTTCAGTGGGTTCAGACTCATGGGCACGCCACCAGGTGTTGTAGGCTAGGATTCAGGGTGGGCAAGATGGATGATGGAAGCTTGGATGGGTCGACCAAAGAGATGATCGGATGGGCGATATGATGGAATGCAAGTTATGAACCTGAAAACAAATGCAAAATCAAATGAGATATGATTTCTAATATGATAAAACAAGATAAATAAAGATAGATAGGATGGAATCAAGCTGCTGGTTGTGTAACACTCTCAGCTTGATCAAAAGATGATTGAAGTGGATTGAGATGGTGCTTTGCTTGCTGGACTGATGTCTCTCTCAAGCTTGGCAAACGAATTGGAGTGGAAGGATGGGGGATTGAGGACGCCACAAGACTCTATGGAAAGGAGCCTTGATAAGTCAAGGTGCTTTGGAGCTGCTTCACACAAACTCAAAAGACTTAGAACAATAGTTTTAAGAAAACTAGAAAACTGAATAATTCTTATTACTTTCAAAAATGGGTCATTTACAATGAAGCAAAGACTAGAGCTTTATAGGCTCGACAAGGACAGACTCTAACAGTCATAAAATGATAAAAGGAAACAAAATAACTTGAACTTAAAGTCTTGGGAGCAAAGGCTTTGATGACTCCATGGAATATAGCCGTTAGGCTTGATTTGCTTCCTTCCAAAAGAGAAACTTGTGAAGACTTGTATCTTGATAGCTTCTGGACGTGGCCATGATCTTCAAGCCTTCCTGAAATACTCCTTGGCCTCAGTAAAAGAGAATATGGCCGTTGGTCTTGGGCAAAAATCTGTAGAAACTTCTCCAAAGCATTTAGTGTAGATGTTGCCAAATATGGAAGGTTGATGGGAAGAGAGATCCGCCTGATCTCCTGGGTGCTGGTCCAGCTGAGGACGTCTTGGATGTCTTCTGAATGGTCTAGAGTATCTCCTGGTTCCCATAGATAGCCCTGGGTCGAACCAAGTTGAATTGGTTGAAGACTTTCCTTAAATGATGTCGGTTTGGCCAATTGATGCAAACCGGCTTGATCTTTTGGTTTGATTGGGATCCGCCTGATCCAGTGTGGCATGGTGCTTCCTATGATGTTGTAGAGTGCCTCTGAATGACTTAGAAGGTCTCCTGGTTGCCATTCTTGAGGTTGGTTCGATGTGAAACCCGGATCTTCCAAATAAGGCAAGTGTAGAGCTGGTTTGGCCGGTTTTGGGAAATTGATCATATCTTCCAATTTCCTTGACCATTTCTCGAGATCTTGGGCTTTCTGGAAAGCTAATAAACTCCTCTTGATTCCTATGATCGGTTTTGGTTCAGGCCGCTTCTTCTTTGGGCTTGAATCCTCTTCTAAAGTCGCATACTCGCAGATGGACGGGCTGAGAAACCTCTGAATTGTAAAATTCATAACTTCTTGCTCCGTGAATATTTTGGGCAGATTCCAATTTGCCTGGACTCCCTCTTGAGTGTAGAATCCATAAAAATTATCCTCGTGATTTAAACCCTCCTGGTTTGTAAGATATGGCATTTTTAGTGCACGTATGTCCTGGTTGGCGCCTTGGCTGGTTGAGTAGGGTGTTGGGTCGACCTCTGGTTGAGCTGCTGAATTGCTGGCCGCAACATTCCCTCCCCCTTGAAAAGGTTTCGACCTCGAAACTGTATAACCTGCACCAAGATAGAGCAAGTCAGCTTTCATACTCTTTTGAGATTCTAAGGTCTTACCTTGATATTGTTTTGGTTTGGTGATGGATTGTTCATCAGGTGGCTCTTCTTTCAGCAAATAGGATAGGATCACGCCTCTGCTATGGACTTTTGCATTGCTTCTCTTCTTCAGTGGATGGTCCTTCATACTCCTAGCAGGCTCAGCTCTGACCATCTTTGGGTTTGATCCTCCTAGCAACAAAAGATTATCCGGTGGGATTTCTTCGAAGCTTTCTTCTTTGCAACCTGAAATTTTTTTAACATTCTGGACAAAGACCAAGTGAATTATATCTGATACTGGAATTTCATGAACAGAATTTGTTATGGTCGAATTTACCTTGGGTGCATCAGCATGATGAAGAATGATATTCTTCTTTGGACAGATTTGGTTAGATGGCTGCCTTTCTTGCAAATGTTTACCTTGGTTGGTATAACCATCTTCTTGTGATAGCTCAGCTCGGTTTTTATGTTCTTCTTGACTTATCCCTGGATCAAAACATCTTGGCAAAGACAAGTGTATTATACCAAAGTATAGGGATTTATAAACTGAAGAAAACATAGAACAATTAACCTTAATGTCAAATGTGGCAGTAAGAACTTCTTGTTCTTTGTTTGCCTTGTAGTAACCTTGCTTTCCTGTACCAATTTCACTTTTCCTTGGACAAGACAAGTGCATTAATCTTGTCATAGAATCAATAAAAACATTCTGGTTTAAAGTGAATTTTACCTCAGATTTTGGCACTTGAACAGTACATTGTTCAGATTTCGGTTTCCACTTATGGTGTGGATTTTGATTGAGCTCATGATCTGGTTCGGCACTTGGAACTCCAGTAAGCATATGGCTCTCATCTGGTATCCCTGTACCAAGAATATAAATGTTTAAACCAGTATCTAAAGGTGGTGTTAGACACTTACCTTGGTTTGATACTTGGATCACTGGTTTTGGTTTATTAAGCAACTTTGATTGCTTTGTGCTTTGAGCTTCCTTCTGGTCCATTGGAAGGTTTGTGCCTGGCGCCTCTTCTTCTATGTACCTAGGCTCCTTTAGACCTGTAATAACACTCTTGGACAAAGACAAGTGCATCATACAAGTGGTAGATGATTTATGAAAAGATTTATCATGTATAGGACTTACCTTAGCCTTTACTTGGACAATAACTTGCTCTGGTTTGTCTTTGGACCTGATCAAAGTGTTTTGGCCGACACTTGTACTCATCTTCCTGACCTTTGGGATGTCACTCTCCTGCTCTAAGCAGTGGACAATGGCGTGCCCCTGGTTTGGCTGAAAGTTGGCTTCTTTAGGCAAGACTCTTTGAACTTCTTGTTCCACAATTTTCCTTGCTTCTTTGGAACCATGAGTTGGATATCTCCTTGGATATAGTTCCTGGATTTCAGACCTTGTATAATCTGGTGCAAATCTATCCCTCATGACTTCCTTAAGAGCTCTCCACGTTTTGATAGCTGGCTCCTTGTAAAACCATCTATCATCCTCTTCTTGTACCCACCATTTAAAAGCATCATCTTTTAGTTGATCAATGGCATAAGCTAGCCTCTCTTTCCTCAGGATGTTGTTGTAGTGAAACCATTCATCAAGGTTCCTCTCCCATCTTAGATAACCTCTTTTTCCTGAAAATTTAAAGAGTTCAACTTTATCAGCAAAAGAGTTATAATCAAACCGAGAATTAACAACATAAGGGTTGTGGGTTTTAGAAGTTGGAGTTTGATTGATCCTTGAAGGATCTGGTGGCTTGGGCTCGACATAGACTGCCCCTGGTACATTTCCAAATCTCCTTTCTCCTTCATGTGGACGTTGGCCTTGTGCCTGATTTCTTTTCTCCAATTGAGCAATCTTAATTTGGAGCTGTTGTAGAGCTGCGGACTGTTGGCTCAAGGTGGCCCTTAGGTTTTGGCCGTGTCTCTCCTCCTCCATTGCTTCCTGAAAACAATCTCAAAGAAAAAGTGAAGGTATGGAAAGTTTTGGTCTAACCAAAATAAAACAAATGCAATTTAACTAAACCGAGAAAATATGCAATTATGAACCGAAATGAAGTAACTATACTAAAATGATTTTTCTTTTGGTTTTCTGAATGCAATTTCGAAATTAAACAATATGGTATGAAAAGAAACAAAAATGGGAAGAAAATATGGAAATTAAACTAACACTGATTTTTTTTGAATTTTCTTAAGATGAAATGCAAAAACACCGGAAATGGAAACTAAAATGTATACTTGAACCCAAAATGATATAAACTAAGCTGAATGATTTTTTTTTTTTGAATGCAAATAACAAACTTATGAAACAAATATGGTATGCACGAAATTAAAAATGGTATAACTTTTTATTTATTTTTTTTTAAGCAAGAAACAACTATGAAAATGCAGATCTTTTTTTTTTTTTTGAAATGAATGCACAAAATCTAAAAATGGAAAGTGGAGCTGGGGAATGAATGCAAACACGTTTTTCTTTTCTTTTTATGGATGAAATGAATCAAACTAGACAACAGGTCGTCTCCTATCTCAACTCTTTATGGCTTTTCAATTTATGATGAACAAAGAACACAAAAATGCAAAAAACAGTTTTTTTTTTTATTTATAAATGGAAAAACAAATGCAAACAAGATGAATGATGCAAGGATAGAATGGACCTGATTCAGGAGCTTAAGCTCTGATACCAAATGTTGTAGGCTAGGATTCAGGGTGGGCAAGATGGATGATGGAAGCTTGGATGGGTCGACCAAAGAGATGATCGGATGGGCGATATGATGGAATGCAAGTTATGAACCTGAAAACAAATGCAAAATCAAATGAGATATGATTTCTAATATGATAAAACAAGATAAATAAAGATAGATAGGATGGAATCAAGCTGCTGGTTGTGTAACACTCTCAGCTTGATCAAAAGATGATTGAAGTGGATTGAGATGGTGCTTTGCTTGCTGGACTGATGTCTCTCTCAAGCTTGGCAAACGAATTGGAGTGGAAGGATGGGGGATTGAGGACGCCACAAGACTCTATGGAAAGGAGCCTTGATAAGTCAAGGTGCTTTGGAGCTGCTTCACACAAACTCAAAAGACTTAGAACAATAGTTTTAAGAAAACTAGAAAACTGAATAATTCTTATTACTTTCAAAAATGGGTCATTTACAATGAAGCAAAGACTAGAGCTTTATAGGCTCGACAAGGACAGACTCTAACAGTCATAAAATGATAAAAGGAAACAAAATAACTTGAACTTAAAGTCTTGGGAGCAAAGGCTTTGATGACTCCATGGAATATAGCCGTTAGGCTTGATTTGCTTCCTTCCAAAAGAGAAACTTGTGAAGACTTGTATCTTGATAGCTTCTGGACGTGGCCATGATCTTCAAGCCTTCCTGAAATACTCCTTGGCCTCAGTAAAAGAGAATATGGCCGTTGGTCTTGGGCAAAAATCTGTAGAAACTTCTCCAAAGCATTTAGTGTAGATGTTGCCAAATATGGAAGGTTGATGGGAAGAGAGATCCGCCTGATCTCCTGGGTGCTGGTCCAGCTGAGGACGTCTTGGATGTCTTCTGAATGGTCTAGAGTATCTCCTGGTTCCCATAGATAGCCCTGGGTCGAACCAAGTTGAATTGGTTGAAGACTTTCCTTAAATGATGTCGGTTTGGCCAATTGATGCAAACCGGCTTGATCTTTTGGTTTGATTGGGATCCGCCTGATCCAGTGTGGCATGGTGCTTCCTATGATGTTGTAGAGTGCCTCTGAATGACTTAGAAGGTCTCCTGGTTGCCATTCTTGAGGTTGGTTCGATGTGAAACCCGGATCTTCCAAATAAGGCAAGTGTAGAGCTGGTTTGGCCGGTTTTGGGAAATTGATCATATCTTCCAATTTCCTTGACCATTTCTCGAGATCTTGGGCTTTCTGGAAAGCTAATAAACTCCTCTTGATTCCTATGATCGGTTTTGGTTCAGGCCGCTTCTTCTTTGGGCTTGAATCCTCTTCTAAAGTCGCATACTCGCAGATGGACGGGCTGAGAAACCTCTGAATTGTAAAATTCATAACTTCTTGCTCCGTGAATATTTTGGGCAGATTCCAATTTGCCTGGACTCCCTCTTGAGTGTAGAATCCATAAAAATTATCCTCGTGATTTAAACCCTCCTGGTTTGTAAGATATGGCATTTTTAGTGCACGTATGTCCTGGTTGGCGCCTTGGCTGGTTGAGTAGGGTGTTGGGTCGACCTCTGGTTGAGCTGCTGAATTGCTGGCCGCAACACCAGGCCTTGGCCAGATCAGTGTAATCTCTCCATGGCCTTGGTTGGGCATGTAAGGTCCGATCTTATAGTTCCAAAGGGGATTGATAGGATCCGACCTTGATTATCTCTTAGTGGCTATTTATCATCAATTATCATGGTGAAAGATTAGTTTTATCTCAATGATTTAGAGGTGGACAGTTATGGCCATATGAGCTGTTCGTGGGCGAGATCAGTATGATCGAGGCTGGTTCTGAGAAATCTGACTTGACCATTCTATTATTCATGAATTATCATGAATTATCATTAATTTTATTTAGTTTCTGGACAAGTATCAGAAAGGGTCACTTTTGGCCAGATTAGGCTAAGTATCCGAACCATGCTTAGGATGATGTTTGCTAGGGTATCAGTTGTGATTCTTATGCATATGTGTTGTGGGTTTTGTTTTCAGGTCCTGACAGGGATCGTGGTAAGGCTAAGGAGCAATGAAGACCTTGGCCGTGTGGGATGTGTGATGTAGTGTAGTTTGATACAGTGAACTTATGATAGCCTATTGTGCAACTGAATGATATGAATGATTTGTGTGGATCACATTGACTTATATATATGAAATGATGTTTACCTTAAGCTTCCGCATTGTATTGTTTAATTACATGAACCTCAATGATTGAAAAATGACTTAGAAACTATTGGACTTAAACCGGCTGAAGTACACTTAGATATTAGGTAAGGCCGCAGACTGGTTGGATCAAGGGATCCAGGTTTGGGTCTTACAGTCCGCCAGCACACACATGACATCTGTGGCTGTCCTTCAGCACACACAGGACATACGTGGCTGTCCGTGTGTGTCCGTGTGTGTTCGTCAGCACACACAGGATGTCAATGGTTGTCCGTCACCACACACAGGACGTCCGTGTGTGTCCGTCAGCACACACAGGACGTCCGTGGCTTTCCGTGTGTGTCCTTGTGTGTCCGTCAGCACACACATGATGTCCGTGGCTGTCCATCAGTACACATATCAGCACGTTGGTCCTTGGACTCAGCACGCTGGCCCTTCCCGTGGACTGTTTGGGTGATTTTGGCCCGATGTTCAGTACGCACAGGACGCCCGTGGGTGTCCGCCAGCACACACAAGACGTCCGTGGCTGTTTGTGGCTGTCCATCAGCACAAACAGGACGTCCGTGGCTGTCCGTGTGTGTCTGTATGTGTCCGTGTGTGTCCATCAGCTCACACAGGATGTCCGTGGCTGTCCATCAGTACACATATCAGCACGCTGGTCCTTGGACTCAGCATGCTGGCCCTTCCCGTGGACTGTTCAGGTGATTTTGGCCAAAGTGGGCTGCCTGTTCAGTACACACATGACGTCTGTGGGTGTCCGTCAGCACACACAGGACGTCCGTGTGTGTTCGTCAGCACACACAGGATGTCTGTGGCTGTCCGTGTGTTGCCGTGTGTGTCCGTCATCACACACAGGACGTCCGCGGCTGTCCGTCAGTACACATATCAGCACGTTGGTCCTTGGACTCAGCACGCTGACCCTTCCCGTGGACTGTTCGGGTGATTTTGGACACGTGGGCTGTCTGTTCAGTACACACATGACGTCTGTGGGTGTCCGCCAGCACACACAGGACGTCCGTGTGTGTCCGTGTGTGTCCATCTGTGTCCGTCAGCACACACAGGACGTCCATGGCTGTCCGTCAGTACACATATGAGCACGTAGGTCCTTGGATTCCGCACGCTGGCCCTTGCCGTGGACTGTTCGGGTGATTTTGGCCCACGTGGGCTGTCTGTTCAGTACACACAGGACGTCTGTGGGTGTCCGCCAGCACACCCAGGACGTCTGTGTGTGTCCGTGTGTGTCCATCTGTGTCCGTCAGCACACACAGGATGTCCTTGGCTGTCCGTCTGTACACATATCAGCACGTAGGTCCTTGGAATCAGCACGCTGGCCCTTCCCGTGGACTGTTCGGGTGATTTTGACCCACGTAGGCTGTCTGTTCAGTACACACAGGACGTCCGTGGGTGTCCACCAGCACACAGAGGACGTCCGTGGCTGTCCGTGTGTCTCCGTCAACACACACAGGACATCCGCGGCTGTCCATCAGTACACATATCAGCACGTTGGTCCTTGGACTCAACACGCTGACCCTTCCCGTGGACTGTTCGGGTGATTTTGGCCCATGTGGGCTGTCTGTTCAGTAACACACAGGACGTCCGTGTGTGTCCGTGTGTGTCCATCTGTGTCTGTCAGCACACATAGGATGTCCGTGGCTGTCCGTCAGTACACATATCAGCACGTAGGTCCTTGGACTCAGCACGCTGGCCCTTCCCGTGGACTGTTCGGGTGATTTTGGCCCACGTGGGCTGTCTGTTCAGTACACAAATGACGTCCGTGGATGACAAGGTACTAAAGAGGAGCAGTGAGATGAGATATCCTGATACAAATAAGACTGATATGGATCAGGATGAATCCAAGGCAGCCGTGTCCAATGTAATAGATGGAGTGGCCGGCTTATCCATTAACTAAAGAAAGATCTTGACATTTTATTTTAAGTCCTTGACTTGTGATTTGCTTTAACCTAATTGTCATTCACGATTTTATATAATAGAATTTGATTTCATTATATCTTGCCTGATCTCACTTGAATAAATGAATGTTTCCATTGATAAAGTATTGCCTAAAGAGCATCATATCAAGAAAAATCGTGAATAGGTATAGTAAAGCCTAGTAAGAAAACTATGGCTAAGGCATTGCCTCAAAGGCATTATATACACCAAAAGAATGTATGACCCATTGAGTTATAAATGGTTTCCAAATAGAAACAATGGGCAAGAAGGAAACAAGTTCCTTCGGTTTTTAAAGAAAACGCCTAAGACCTTATAAGTGGTCGAGACTATACCTATGATCTCTTCTGATTTAAAACTATGCTACAAGATCAGTATGATAAGAGGCAAGAGAAGTGCTGACTATACTGATATATCCCACGAAATTTTACACTTTATGGCATGATAGGATTAGCCATCCTAGTCTAGAACTTGATGCAAAGATTAATATTGAAAAGGCACAGAGTTATCCCGTAAAGATCTCACGTTGAAACATGTACACATAGGGAAACTCATTAGGCTTAATTGTCCCAAGCATCACGAAATTATAGTACAGTCAAGAGGGGGAGAGAGGATAAACCCATGATCAATACTACAAGTTCGTGTACTACTATGGTCTAAAGACCATGTTATAAATGGCTCGGCCATAAAAGACATTTCCTCGGCCGTAGAAGGCCATGATACAAACTGCCAAACCTAAGAGGCCATTACTCGGCCGAAGAGACCATATTATGAACAGGTCAGCCGCAAAGGCAATCACTTATAAACGCATTGGCCATGACTTGGCCGTGACTTGGCCGTATAGTGCAGGCTTGGCCGCACACAATCCATTACCTATAAAGGTTCGGCCAAGTAAGCCACTACCTATAAAGGTTCGGCCATGTAAGCCATTACCTATAAGACTAAGACTCTAAAGTCTATAAAGCTTGGGGACATTATGAATTTACATGTATAGAATGATGAATATGCATCAGGCCATATAAGTGAGCATAGATATTCCCATCTCAGATTGATACGGGTCATAAAAACCAGATATACACCATCTTAAGAGATTTTGAATAAACCACCACATACATATATGTGCCATCTAAGATGGAACCTCAGAAGAGGATTGGGAATATATATTGGATAGGAGTATTACTTTCTCCCACGAATTCAAAGAAAACTTGAGCCAAACATGGGTGATTAGATTGTGGCCAGGTACATGGATTGCATGATCAAAGAATCCGTCTATTCAATATTTAAGAAGAAAGATTATAAGCTGGATAAAGAATGATAAGAATGGTTTTAACCATCATTGTCTTGGCAAAGATCCTTGGACTATACATTATGATTTAAGACGTCCAAAGAAAGATTATACAAAGCTATTAAGAAGCTAATATAGATGCCAGACACTGACCCGAGAAAAGAAATGAAAAGAAAACCAGCTTAGCATCAAATCTAATGTCCTAGAAGAGACATAATCAAGTTGCTATGGAGTCTATACAAGATAGACCAAGTGTTCCATAAGATAAAGGAATCTTGGATAGAAAAGAATGGTGCATAGAAAACAAATCCGAGGTTCATAAGGGAAACCAGACCAGACATAGAGACAAGGCTGGCCAGCTAAACATCTAAGGTACCAGACCATGTAACTTGGGACGCCACGGTACTAGGTTACAAAGGTCCTAGATAACAAAATCTCAAAGTTATTAGATCATGTCTGGAACATAATAGAACCATATGAAAGTGTCGACACACACATGAATATTATATAAAGATGCATAAAAGAATAGCACTTGAGTTAAAGATATAAAGCAAGGATCATGAACCAACCAATGAGTACTCATACAATCATGAAAGATTATAAAGATTAGAAAGATAAACGTGGAGGTTCAAAAGTATCTAAAGAGAGATGGGCGTATTGGCCATATACATATACAGAAAACGCCATCTGATAAACCAGTGAAATAGATGGATCTTGTGAGATAAAGAAATCGTGAGAGAAGGCACATGATCACGAGGTCTAGAGTGTTCATATCTTCCTACTAACAGCATTAGATCATAGCTTGTTGCACAAGGTACTCACAGAGATCAAAGGAACAGATTTTAAGGAGATAAACTCCTATGTGGTGGATGCTGCTACAGATTTTCGAAATTGACAATAGTCTGGTCATATGAAAGAATTAGATGCAATGATGTAGTAAGCAGCATATGGATCACTGGATAAGATGAAAGAACAGCGTTGTTCCTAAGCTGATTCATGGACTGAAAAGCAGCTGCATATAATATGTAAAAGAAATTGATCACAATATGATCTTGGAGTTGTATAAAAGACAATCCAATACAGTCCATATACATATGAAAGAAATAAAGAAATTCCTTGTGCTTATACTAAACCTAAAGGAGGTTAGTAGACATAGAATAAATCTATGTGGGTGTCCAACCAAAAGCATCCGGCCCTCTGGCTAAAGGCTTCCAGCACTCCGGCTAAAGACGTCCGGCCCATCGGCTTAAAAGCGTCCGACCCCTTCTACTAAAGACGTCCAGCCCTCAGGCTAAAAGCGTCCGGCCTTTTGGCCAAGGGCGTCCGGCCCTTTCTTCTCGATCACGAGCTAGTAGAAAGATCAACCATCAGGTTGCAAATCCGACATCAGATCCATTGATTAGGATCCAGCATAGCAAACAGTTTGCTACTGCTGTGTAAAGGCAAAGAGATCGATGTCTACATGAGAGATACATGAGAGTGTTCGGCCACAGAGCCATAATAAGAGATTATAAACTCACAGCAATGATCATTGATCTTGAACACTCATGAGACAAGTGGTGGACAGGTATAGATGAGGACTATGACCCGGACATGGATCGGCCAGATTGAAACATGGTCGAATGGTAAACCATAAATAGCCAAAGTAAAGAGTTTGGCAGTAGACGATCACGTCTAGACTATGGACGCATGCAAACACAATTTGCAAAGACCCAATAGTGATCTCCAAGGACAATATGGTTCATATTGTTTAGCACACATGCTTTACCGGGACACTCAATATCAAAGGACATGAGAAACGACCTAAGAGGTTGAAGTGGTCTAGT